>NC_134360.1:14310370-14556933 GCF_048569485.1 Anomaloglossus baeobatrachus | reverse complement strand
ACACACACACACACACACACACACACACACACGGCCCCACACACACACACACACACACACACGGCCCCACACACACACACACACACACACACGGCCCCACACACACACACACACACGGCCCCACACACACACACACACACGGCCCCACACACACACGGCCCCCACACAACACACACGGCCCCACACACACACGGCCCCCACACACACACACGGCCCCACACACACACGGCCCCACACACACACACACGGCCCCCACACACACACACACGGCCCCACACACACACACACGGCCCCACACACACACACACGGCCCCACACACACACACACACGGCCCACACACACACACACACACGGCCCCACACACACACGGCCCCACACACACACACGCCCCACACACACACACGGCCCCACACACACACACGGCCACACACACACACACGGCCACACACACACACACCACACACACACACACGGCCCCACACACACACACACACACACACGGCCCCACACACACACACACACACACACGGCCCCACACACACACACACACCACACACGGCCCCACACACACACACACACGGCCCCACACACACACACACACACGGCCCCCACACACACACGGCCCCACACACACACGGCCCCACACACACACACGGCCCCACACACACACACACGGCCCCACACACACACACACGGCCCCACACACACACACACGGCCCCACACACACACACACACGGCCCCACACACACACACACACGGCCCCACACACACACACACACGGCCCCCACACACACACACACACGGCCCCCCACACACACACACACGGCCCCACACACACACACACGGCCCCACACACACACACACACGGCCCCACACACACACACACGCCCACACACACACACACGGCCCCACACACACACACACACACGGCCCCACACACACACACACGGCCCCACACACACACACACGGCCCCACACACACACACACGGCCCCACACACACACACACGGCACCCACACACACACACACGGCCCCACACACACACACACGGCCCCACACACACACACGGCCCCACACACACACACGGCCCCACACAGCCCCACACACACACACACACACGGCCACACACACGGCCCACACACGGCCCCCACACACGGCCACACACACGGCCACACACACGGCCCCACACACACACCCACACACACACACACACACACACACACACGGCCCCACACACACACGGCCCCACACACACACGGCCCCACACACACACACGGCCCCACACACACACACACGGCCCCACACACACACGGCCCCACACACACACACACGGCCCCAAACACACACACACGCCACACACACGGCCCCACACACACACACACACGGCCCCAAACACACACACACACGGCCCCACACACACACACGGCCCCACACACACACACACACGGCCCCAAACACACACACACGGCCCCAACACACACACACGGCCCCAACACACACACCACACACACACACACGGCCCCCCCCACACACACACACGGCCCCCCCACACACACACACACGGCCCCACACACCACACACGGCCCCCCACACACACACGGCCCACACACACACACGGCCCCACACACACACACACGGCCCCACACACACACACGGCCCCACACACACACACGGCCCCACACACACACACACGGCCCCACACACACACACGGCCCCACACACACACACACACACACACACACACACACGGCCCCCACACACACACACACACGGCCCCACACACACACACACACAACACACACACACACACACACGGCCCCCCACACACACACACACACACGGCCCCACCACACACACACACACACACGGCCCCCCACACACACACGGCCCCCCACACACAAACACACACGGCCCCCCACACACACACACACCCACACACACACACACGGCCCCCCCACCCCACACACACACACACGGCCCCCCCACACACACACACACGGCCCCCACACACACACACACACGGCCCCACACACACACACACACGGCCCACACACACACACACGGCCCCACACACACACACACACGGCCCCACACACACACACACACACGGCCCCACACACACACACACACGGCCCCACACACACACACACACGGCCCCACACACACACACACACGGCCCCACACACACAGCACACACACACGGCCCCACACACACACACACACACGGCCCCACACACACACACACACGGCCCCACACACACACACGGCCCCACACACACACACACGGCCCCACACACACACACACGGCCCCACACACACACACACACGGCCCCACACACACACACGGCCCCCACACACACACGGCCCCACACACACACACACACACACGGCCCCACACACACACACACACACGGCCCCACACACACACACACACACGGCCCCACACACACACACACACGGCCCACACACACACACACACCACACACACACACACACGCCCCACACACACGGCCCCACACCACACACACACACACGGCCCCACACACACGGCCCCACACACACACACACACGGCCCCACACACACACACACACACACGGCCCCACACACACACACACACGGCCCCACACACACACACACTGCCCCACACACACACGGCCACACACACACACACACGGCCCCACACACACACACACACACACGGCCCCACACACACACACACACACACACACGGCCCCCCACACACACACGGCCCCCCACACACAAACACACACGGCCCCCCACACACACACACACACACACACACACACACACACGGCCCCCCCACACACACACACACGGCCCCCCCCACACACACACACACACACACACGGCCCCACACACACACACACACACACACACACACACACGGCCCCACACACACACACACACACACACACACGGCCCCACACACACACACGGCCCCACACACACACACGGCCCCACACACACACACACACGGCCCCACACACACGGCCCCACACACACACACACACACACGGCCCCACACACACACACACACACACGGCCCCACACACACACGGCCCCACACACACACACACACGGCCCCACACACACACACGGCCCCACACACACACACACACGGCCCCACACACACACACACACACACACGGCCCCACACACACACACACACGGCCCCACACACACACACGGCCCCACACACACACACACGGCCCCACACACACACACACACACGGCCCCACACACACACACACACACGGCCCCACACACACACACGGCCCCACACACACACACACGGCCCCACACACACACACACACACGGCCCCACACACACACACACACACGGCCCCACACACACACACGGCCCCACACACACACACGGCCCCACACACGGCCCCACACACACACACACACGGCCCCACACACACACACACGGCCCCACACACACACACACACACACGGCCCCACACACACACACACGGCCCCCCCCCACACACACACACACGGCCCCACACACACACACACGGCCCCCCCCCACACACACACACACACACACACACACACACACACACACACACTGCCCCACACACACGGCCCCCCTTTGCCCCCACCAAACGTGCAGCGTCACCCCCTGCCCAGTGCCGGCCCCCCCTCACAACGTGCAGCGTCACCCCCTGCCCAGTGCGCCCCCAAGAGAGAGACTGCACGTCGGGGGGGGCTCGCAGGGAGAGAGAGGCTGCACGTCGGGGGGGCTCGCAGGGAGAGAGAGGCTGCACGTCGGGGGGGGCTCGCAGGGAGAGAGAGGCTGCACGTCGGGGGGGGCTCGCAGGGAGAGAGAGGCTGCACGTCGGGGGGGGGCTCGCAGGGAGAGAGAGGCTGCACGTCGGGGGGGGGCTCGCAGGGAGAGAGAGGCTGCACGTCGGGGGGGCTCGCATGGAGAGAGAAGCTGCACGTCGGGGGGGCTCGCAGGGAGAGAGAGGCTGCACGTCGGGGGGGCTCGCAGGGAGAGAGAGGCCCCGCGAGAGCCCCCACAACAAGCACCACTGCCCCGCGAGAGCCCACAACAACACGCACCACTGCCCAGCGAGAACCCCCCAAACGTGCAGCGTCGCCCTCCGCGAGCCCCCCCCCCTTAAACATGCAGCGTCACCCCCTGGCCACTGCGAGCCCCCCAAACATGCAGCGTCACCCCCTAGCCACTGCGAGCCCCCCAAACGTGCAGCGTCACCCCCTGGCCACTGCGAGCCCCCCAAACGTGCAGCGTCACCCCCTGGCCACTGCGAGCCCCCCAAACGTGCAGCGTCACCCCCTGGCCACTGCGAGCCCCCCAAACGTGCAGCGTCACCCCCTGGCCACTGCGAGCCCCCCAAACATGCAGCATCACCCCCTGGCCACTGCGAGCCCCCCCAAACATGCAGCGTCACCCCCTGCCCAGTGCCAGCCCCCCAAACGTGCAGCGTCGCCCCCTGCCAGCCCCCCCAAACGTGAAGCGTCGCCCCCTGCCCAGTGCCAGCCCCCCCCCCCCCCCCAAACGTGAAGCGTCGCCCCCTGGCCACTGCGAGCCCCCCAAACATGCAGCGCAAGCCCTTGGCCAGTGCGAGCCCCCCAAACATGCAGCGTAACCCCCTGGCCAGTGCGAGCCCCCCAAACATGCAGCGTAACCCCCTGGCCAGTGCGAGCCCCCCAAACATGCAGCGTAACCCCCTGGCCAGTCCGAGCCCCCCAAACATGCAGCGTAACCCCCTGGCCAGTGCGAGGACCCCAAACATGCAGCGTAACCCCCTGGCCAGTGCGAGCCCCCCAAACATGCAGCGTAACCCCCTGGCCAGTGCGAGCCCCCCAAACATGCAGCGTAACCCCCTGGCCAGTGCGAGCCCCCCAAACATGCAGCGTAACCCCCTGGCCAGTGCGAGCCCCCCAAACATGTGTCGCCCCCTGCAAGCCCCCCAAACGTACAGAGTCATCTCCCCGGCCAGTGCGAGCCCCCCCAAACGTACAGCATCATCCCCCCGGCCAGTGCGAGCCTCCCCAAATGTACAGCGTCATCCCCCCGGCCAGTGCGAGCCCCCCCAAACGTGCAGCGTCACCCCCCGGCCAGTGCCATCCCCCCCAAACGTGCAGCGTCGCCCCCCGGCTAGTGCGAACCCCCCCAAACGTACAGCGTCATCCACCCGGCCAGTGCGAGCCCCCCCAAACGTGCAGCGTCGCCCCCCGGCCAGTGCGAGCCACCCCAAACGTGCAGCGTCGCACCCCGGCCAGTGCAAGCCCCCCCAAACGTACAGCGTCATCCCCCCGGCCAGTGCGAGCCCCCCCAAACGTACAGTATAATCCCCTGCTCCGTGTAACCCCCCATAAGACACTTACCTTATTGAAGCCTGAGGCATACACGAGCTGCAGCCCCAACACAGACAGGAGACACTGCTCTGTGCCCCCAACATCCAGGCTGAGACCCCAGAGCTATAACTAATGAGGAAAAGCTGACTCTTCTCCACCTCAGGGTCAGGATCCGTCCGCTCTGCACAGAGGAGCCCGGGCACTGCTGCTTCCCGCCCACAGATCTGCACGGACCTGAGAAAGCCCCGCCTTTTCCGGTGACATCATGATTTCATGAAATCACTCCTCCCACCTCAAAAAATCAACTCCGATCTAGCCTCTACCGAACCTGATTGGCTTCCTGCCAGTTGCCGTTGAGTTCAGCGGCGCCATCTTTCATGAGGGCGGGATCTTTTCCAGTGTTGGATTCGCTCGGCGAGCAGAAAAAACGCGAGTTCATGCGTGGGAAAAGCACGGGGAATAACGCCACACAAAAAGATAGATTTATCAAAACTGTAAAAGAAAACTCTTAGTTGCCCATAGCAACCAAAAAGAGTGAGGCTTTTATATGCCCAAAGTTATTTAAAAATGAAAGCAAAGCTCTGATTGGTTGCTATGGACAACGAAGAAAGATTTTGATAAAAGAGGCATTAATGATAATATTTTTATATATATTTTTATTTTTATGGTTTTCAAACAGCCATAATATTTTTTATTTTTTGTAGCAGAATGATGGTTGTTTTTTTTTGTAAAGTATTAAGCATAATATTTTAGTTTATCAGTCGTAACAGTGACAAGTGTATGTGGTGATATCTATATATAAAGTATGTTTGGATTAGTTCTTATCTCCAGATTCTTTGTTTCTTGTTATTTCACATTTTTATTTTACATTTTTTTTTTAAGGGAATTTTATTGTAACATCTCATTATTCCAATTGATCATGGCCTCATCAGCATCTGAGCGCAAATTCTACATTAAAGGCTGCGTTCACACGGCCGGACATTCTCCCATGTGAGGGAATGGGTTTGAATATGGTAAATAATAGTGATGAGTGGGCACTACCATGCTCGGGTGCTCAATACTCGTAACTAGTGATGAGCGGGCACTACCATGCTCGGGTGCTCAATACTCGTAACTAGTGATGAGCGGGCACTACCATGCTCAGGTACTCAGTACTGGTAACTAGTAATGAGCGGGCACTACCATGCTCAGGTGCTCAGTACTGGTAACTAGTGATGAGCGGGCACTACCATGCTCAGGTGCTCAGTACTGGTAACGAGTGATGAGCGGGCACTACCATGCTCAGGTGCTCAGTACTGGTAACTAGTGATGAGTGGGCACTACCATGCTCAGGTGCTCAGTACTGGTAACGAGTGATGAGCGGGCACTACCATGCTCAGGTGCTCAGTACTGGTAACTAGTGATGAGCGGGCACTACCATGCTCGGGGGCTCAGTACTGGTAACTAGTGATGAGCGGACACTACCATGCTCGGGTGCTCAGTACTGGTAACTAGTGATGAGTGGGCACTACCATGCTCGGGTGCTCAGTACTGGTAACGAGTGATGAGCGGATACTACCATGCTCGGGTGCTCAGTACTGGTAACTAGTGATGAGCGGGCACTACCATGCTCGGGTGCTCGGTACTCGTAACTAGTGATGAGCGAGCACTACCATGCTCAGGTGCTCAGTACTGGTAACAAGTGATGAGCGGGCACTACCATGCTCAGGTGTTCAGTACTCGTAACTAGTGATGAGCGGGCACTACCATGCTCGGGTGCTCAGTACTGGTAACTAGTGATGAGCGAGCACTACCATGCTCGGGTGCTCTGTGCTGGTAACAAGTGATGAGCGGGCACTACCATGCTCAGGTGTTCAGTACTCGTAACAAGTGATGAGCGGGCACTACCATGCTCGGGTACTCTGTACTCGTAACTAGTGATGAGCGGGCACTACCATGCTCGGGTGCTCAGTACTGGTAACTAGTGATGAGTGGGCACTACCATGCTCGGGTGCTCAGTACTCGTAACTAGTGATGAGAGGGCACTACCATGCTCAGGTGTTCAGTACTGGTAACTAGTGATGAGCGGGCACTACCATGCTCGGGTGCTCTGTGCTGGTAACTTATGATGATCGGGCACTACCATGCTCGGGAGCTCAGTACTCGTAACTAGTGATGAGCGGGCACTACCATGCTCGGGTGCTCAGTACTCGTAAGTAGTGATGACCGGGCACTACCATGCTCGGGTGCTCAGTACTGGTAACTAGTGATGAGCGGGCACTACCATGCTCGGGTGCTTTGTGCTGGTAACTAGTGATGATCGGGCACTACCATGCTCGGGTGCTCAGTACTCGTAACTAGTGATGAGCGGGCACTACCATGCTCGGGTGCTCAGTACTTGTAACTAGTGATGAGCGGGCACTACCATGCTCTGGTGCTCAGTACTCATAACTAGTGATGAGCGGACACTACCATGCTCGGGTGCTCAGTACTTGTAACTAGTGATGAGCGGGCACTACCATGCTCGGGTGCTCAGTACTTGTAACTAGTGATGAGCAGGCACTACTATGCTCGGGTGCTCGTTACTCGTAACTAGTGAAGAGCGGGCACCACCATGCTCGGGTGCTCGTTACTCGTAACTAGTGAAGAGCGGGCACCACCATGCTCAGGTGCTCAGTACTGGTAACTAGTGATGAGCGGGCACTACCATGCTCGGGTGCTCAGTACTGGGTAACTAGTGATGAGCGGGCACTACCATGCTCTGGTGCTCAGTAGTTGTAACTAGTGGTGAGAGGGCACTACCATGCTCAGGTGCTCAATACTGGTAACTAGTGATGATGCGGGCACTACCATGCTCAGGAGCTCAGTACTGGTAACTAGTGATGAGCGGGCACTACTGTGGAGACACGGGGCTCAGTGGGTGCTCTCGTCCACTAAAAACCCGCCGCCTTTAGAAAGACAGCGTGGCTCAGGGCTCATCCCAACTGAACGCCGGCCTCCTTAACCGTGGGCGTAACACTACTCAGAAAACACAGGATGAGGGAACCACAATAATTAGACTTTATTGGATCCCAAACAATTAACGGCACATAACACATAACCAGCAAAACACACAAATGTAACAGGCAACAGAGTCTCACCCTTCCGCTGGCTCACCAGGGATTTAGAATGTCCATGCCTCACAGGTTCCAGGGCTACTCACTCCAGTCCAGCAGCACCCCGCTTTGGCGGGCACCCACCGTGACTAGAATAACGCCAGATTTAGGAAGCTGTGTGAGGTCTGCAAAGTCTGTAACAGGTGACTGAACTGTCCCAACCTGAGTGTCCTCCTTAGGTAGTCCTGTATGATGTTACAATCCTGGCAGCCGGAGTCGAAATCCCTAGGCTGTGGATATGGTCTCCAACCGGAACCGGAGTCCCTAGATTGAAGCCATAAGATATCCTGATCCTCTAGTCAGCTCCTGAGAGCTTAGACTGGATCCATCAGCATTCATCAACCTTCATCAACCCTGGTGGCTTAAAGAAGTCCCTTTTATAGCCATAACCTTCCCTTAGGATACACTGCGTCCTCATCGATTGGTTGGACAAGATTGCTTCTCCCATTGGATGAATCTCAAGCTTCATGGACAATGTTCATCCAAATGAAGTCTACAGAAAGACTGAGGGTATACATGTAGTCTGGGAGTCATCAACTAGATAATGGCTACTAAGGTAATTTACATTAGATTAGCAATACACAACTACATTACAATGAATCCTCAGAGGGGCCTGGCAGACACAATGGTTTAGCAAACATGAGTTAACAAAAACTTCAATACTAAACTCCCAAGAGTCTTGTAGAAACAATGAGGACTTATCCCCCATCTATACACACAGAAGAACAATAGTCTGGCTGAATTTTAAGAAACTTTAACCCATGCTAGGCATTGGGTGTCCATGTCCTCACATTCCTCCCCCTTCTTAATATTAGCCAGACATGATAGGCTTCCGATCATCCTTCTCCTCTTGACGACATTGTCCTTTTTAATGGTGAGGTCAGCAACAGAGGCTCGCATCTATACACCTCCCCCTGCTTACCTCCCCCAAGTTGAGCAGCCATATTGTGGACAAGCACTAAGGTGGGGTCCATGAGTTGGGCCTGCACAAATCTCCCACTATCAATCCTGCCCCAGTCAATAGCCACAGTGTGGTTAGGCTTACTCACGGTTCTTGGCTCAGAAGTGGATGATGGAGACCGGGAATGCAAACCATCCCTGGAAAAGATGTTAGAAAGATCCACATCAGGGTCCTGCTTGGCTTGGAGGTGGGTGATGGCTGCTTCAAACTGACTGGATAGTCCTTGTCCTAGGTCATTCTCCAAAATGACTGGTGTGAGCAGGTAATTCACAAGCCCCACTTTCACTTCCCTTTGAGTGGTATCCGAAACAACAGGCTTGGTGGGGCCATCTATGAACCCCACTTCAACTTCCTCCTGGCTAGTCCCCGAAACAACAGGTGTGGGGAGGCTGTCCATAAACTCCATATGGACCTCTTCCTGGTCAGACCCCAAAGTAACTGGTGTGGGGACGGTGTCCATAAGCTCCACATCAGCCTTGCTCTGATTAGTCTCCACAATGACAGGTGTGGGGAGGCTGTTCACAAGTCTCACATCAACCTCTCCCTGGTCCTTTCCCGAAATAACTGGTGTAGGGATGGTGTCCATAAGCTCCACATCAGCCTTGCTCTGGTCAGTCTCCACAATGACAGGTATGGGGAGGCTGTTCACAATCCCCACATCGATCACTTCCTGGTTGGTCCCCAAAATACCAGGTGTGGGGAGGCTGTCCACAAGCTCCACCTCGACCTCTCCCTGGTCGGTCCTTAGGTCCAACTGCACACATGCCAGAGGGACGTCTGAGCTCTGGCCCTCAGCCAGGGAGATGGATAATTGGGAATCTGGTAAAGGGTCTTCCAGGGAAACAATAACTGGGTTTACCAGAGTGATGGAAGATCCAATGTCTCGAAGTCCCTGAGCCTGTATATCACCGACCTTGACCGTCTGGATGTGGGGATGGAGGTTGGCTAGTGTACGGCGTCCGGCCTGCAGTAGGGTGTGGACTGGATAAACCACTTCCTCAGCTATTGGTGTTTCTTGGGAGTAGCATTCCTCAGGTCTCGTTGGTTCATCTCGGCATATGTTGACTGGTTGGAGTGGCAGACGGGCTCCAAGCATGCGGCCTCGGTTTTGGAGACAATCTTTATCTATATGTCCATTGTGCCCACATCTATAACAGCGCCATAGATTGGGCGAGTCACAGGCCCTGTTTGTAGTTCTTTGTTTTGGCGCAGCTTCTGCTGGGTAGCGGGACCATTCTTCTCGAGCGGCTGGTGCTAGCAGTACGGCAGCTGGAACTCCATAAACATATTCCAGAACCCAAGCCCTCTCTTCTCTTGAGGATCTAGGCCCCAATGCATCCAACAACGCTGTGGCTTGGGCCATTTTGGACAAAGTTGATTCCCGATTGTCACTAGATCCATGATGTGGCACATAGTTTAAATCCTCTGGGTCAATATTGTCGGGATCCTCATCGTCCTCTGCATCATTCTGGGCATCCCAACGGACTAATTTCTGGATCAAGGCTGACCGAGTGTCAGCGTTCCAGTAGATAATCTTTCGCCTCTGGCACAGATCCTGTAGCATCCATTTACTGCAGCGGTCGTAACTCCTCTCTTGTCCTTGTCCCATGGCTGAGCTGGTGGGGTTGGACATGGCAGCGTCTGAAACCTGAATGCCTCCCCTATGGCCTGTGTTAGGACCAGGAGGACGGGTAGGCCCAGGAGGTGGATCCACTGGGCTGAACACCTCACCGAGGGCAAGGTGCCCGGTAGCCGGAGCACTACGGGTAGCAGGACAGTCCGTTCAGAGGAGTGGAGTGAAGAAGTCCCTGGGACCACGGAGTCTCTGAAGGTAGTCCGGGTGACAGAGCTCAGGTTCGGAGGCCGAGATGATGTCAGGCAGAATCCGGAACCAACGGAGCGAGGAGGTGGGTCACCACACGGATCCAGGGATCGGAGATGGTATGGACTGACGAGATGGCGGACAGTCACCGTTCGGGGTTCGGGAATCGTCAGGACCGGTTGGCGAGACAGGAGCGACTCTACAAGAGAGATAGGTAAGTATGGAACAAGACACAGGGAGACCTGACTCCTAGCTTAGCAAACACGAAGAACAGGCCCCGCCCACTTGGAAAGGATCCCCCTATATACCCTGTACCTGATTCTTCAATATCCTGTTGGAGGACACTGGCCCTTTAAGAGAGGGTCAATGACCGCGCGCGCGCCCTAATGCGCATGCGCGAGGCCCGGGTGCCAGAAGCCAGAGCAGGGAGCGGTGCACAGGAGGCAGGAGTGCCGGGCTGCCTGGAGACCGCAGGTGATGGGGCATGGAGGCTGTGGAGCGGGGGACCGGGAAGCATGGCACGGGAGCGATGGAGCGTGACATGAGAGCGGGGAAGCGTGGCAGGGGAGCCGGTGAGCAAGGCAGGGGAGCCGGGGAGCATGGCAGGGGAGCCGGGGAGCGTGACAGTACCCCCTCCCCCACGCCCCCCTCCCCACAACCGGGACAGGAAGGCACGTATCAGGGGAGTACCCACATTCTCCCGGGGTTCACAGGACTTATCCTCAGGACCATACCCAGCCCAGTCCACCAGGAAGAACTGTCAGCCCCGCACGGTCTTCAAGGCCACGATATCCCTTACCACATAGATGTCATCATCAGCAATAGGAGGAAGAGCAGAACCGGCAGCAGCGGAGAAGGGACCAAGGACAACCGGCTTGAGCAGGGAGACGTGGAAGGAGTTGGGGATTCTCATCGTGGCTGGGAGCTGCAGCTTGTAGGAGACCTCATTTATTCTGCAGAGGACTTTAAACGGCCCGATGTAGCGAGGACCCAGCTTGTATGATGGTAGCTTCAATCGGACGTATTTGGAAGCAAGCCAGACCAGATCTCCTGGAGAGAAACATGGAGGATCCAGACGCCTCTTGTCTGCGTGTCTCTTCATCCGCAGGGAAGCACGTCCAAGGGACGTCTTGACAGAGTCCCAAATCGTTGTAAAGTCACGGACTACAGCATCAGCAGCAGGGACATCCGAGGAAGAAGATACAGGTAATGGGACGGAAGGCTGAAGTCCGTAAACGACATGGAAGGGAGAGCTAGAGGAGGACTCACTGACGTGGTGGTTATGAGGAGAATTCAGCCCAAGGAAGAAGCGTGGACCAGTCGTCGTGATGGGTATTAACGTAGTGACGCAAGAAGGAGGTCAGGATCTGATTGACTCGTTCCACTTGGCCATTCGACTGAGGATGGTAGGCTGAAGAAAAGTCCAGAGCCACTCCCAGATGTTTGCAGAGGGCCCTCCAGAAGCGGGAGGTAAACTGAGTTCCTCTGTCGGACACAATGTGTGATGGAAAGCCATGCAACCGGAAGATGTTCTGTATGTAGGCGTCAGCGAGTTCCTGGGCAGAGGGCAGTCCAGCCATAGTGACGAAATGAGCCATTTTGGAGAACCGATCCACCACGACCCATATGACTGTGTGTCCGGCGGACAAGGGCAAGTCTGTAATAAAGTCCATTGCAATGTGTTGCCAAGGAACGGAGGGAATTGGCAGCGGCAGAAGGCGACCATATGGCAGGTGTTTGGGCGTCTTGTTCCGGGCACAAGAGGAGTAGGCTGAGACAAAAGACGCGACGTCCATGCGAAGGGATGGCCACCAGTAGTGACGTACAATTGTACTCCATGTTCTCTTCTGACCAACATGGCCGGCTATTTTCGAGGCATGGCCCCAATGCAACACTTTTTGTCTGTCAGTCTCAGAGACATAGGTCTTCCCGGGCGGAATCTGGGCCAGAGTGACAGGAGCCACCGGAATGATTTTACTTGGGCAGATGATGGGCTGGGATGTCTCCTCCTCCTGTTCCATGGGCACGAATGACCTGGACAAGGCATCTGCTCGCACATTCTTATCCGCGGGCCGAAAATGGAGCTGAAAATCGAACCTGGCAAAGAACAAGGACCACCTGGCTTGTTGTGGGTTCAGTTGCTGAGCAGACCGCAGGTATTCCAGGTTCTTGTGGTCCGTGTAAATGATCACGGGGTACACTGCTCCCTCCAGAAGGTAGCGCCATTCCTCCAGAGCCAGTTTGACTGCTAATAGCTCTCGGTCACCGATGGTGTAGTTGCGTTCAGGCGCTGAGAAGCTCTTGGAGTAGAAACCGCAAGTAACCATCTTCCCGGAGGAGGACTTCTGCATGAGCACTGCTCCGGCTCCAGAGGAGGAGGCATCCACCTCCAAGGTGAACTGTCGGTTTAACTCAGGACGGTGGAGCACAGGAGAGGAAGCAAATGCCTGTTTCAGGGAGCCAAACGCGGCGTCGGCCGCAGGTGACCAGTCCTTTGGATTAGCCCCCTTCTTGGTCAAGGCAGAGAGAGGCGCAGTCAGGGCAGAGAAGTGAGGGATGAACTGACGGTAATAGTTCGCAAATCCAAGAAACCGTTGAATTGCCTTCAGTCCGGAAGGAGGGGGCCAGTTGAGAATGTAAGAGACCTTCTCTGGGTCCATCTGCAAGCCGGTATCGGAGATTACGTAACCCAGGAAGGGAAGAGAAGACTGCTCGAAGACACTCTTCTCGTACTTGGCGTACAGACGATTCTCTCTCAGTCTTTGTAGTACCAGCTGCACGTTCTCTCTGTGGGTCTGGAGGTCCGGAGAGAAGACCAGGATGTCATCCAGATATACCACCACACAGACGTAGAGAAGGTCCCGGAACACGTCGTTCACCAATTCTTGAAAGACTGCTGGTGCGTTACACAGGCCGAAGGGCATCACACAATACTCGTAGTGCCCATCGCGAGTATTGAATGCGGTCTTCCATTCGTCCCCAGAGCGGATGCGGACCAGGTTGTAGGCACCCCGAAGATCCAACTTGGTAAACACACGAGCTCCTCTAAGCCGATCAAACAATTCGGGGATGAGCGGCAGGGGGTATTTATTTTTTACGGTGATTTGGTTCAATCCCCGGTAGTCAATGCATGGGCGCAGGTCGCCCTCTTTCTTCTTAACGAAGAAGAAGCCTGCTCCAGCAGGAGAGGAGGATCTCCGGATGAATCCCCTTGCCAGGTTCTCAGTGATATAGGCAGACATGGCTCTTGTTTCAGCAGGTGACAAAGGGACAAAGGATATATCCGTCCTCGTGGTGGTGTAGTTCCCGGGAGTAGGTCAATGGCACAGTCGTAAGGACGATGTGGCGGCAGTACCTCTGACTCCTTTTTATCAAAGACGTCCGCGAAGGACCAATAGGCCGAAGGCAGTCCTGGTAGGGACTCCGGAACCGGAGGTCGTCGGATGGGCTGTATAGACTTCAGACAGTTCTCGTGGCAAGAGGAGCCCCATCGGGTAATTTCACCAGCACGCCAGCTGACCGACGGTTTGTGTGTCCGTAACCAGGGGAGTCCCAGCAGGATTTGATGAGACATGTGTGGGAGGACGTAGAGAGTGATGTTCTCGGTGTGCAGGGCACCGATACGTAGTTCTACTGGCTTGGTGATCCACGAGATGGTGTCAGAGAGTGGTCTCCCATCTACAGAGGCAATCACAAGGGGTTTGTCGAGTGGAGTAACCGGCACCTGGTACTTGTCCACCGTGGCCTGCTGAATGAAATTGCCTGCTGCCCCGGAATCGAGGTACGCCTCAGCCGTGAACCGCGTCTCTCCCGTTGTCACTTGAACAGTCCACGTAACCGGGTCTGAGAGAGTCCCAGCACCTAGGGTGGCCTCTCCTACCAACCCTAGGCTTTGGAGTTTCCCGGCCTCTCTGGACAGGAACGTAGCAGGTGTGTGCCCTCTCCGCAGTAGAAGCAGAGACCCTTAGCGAGCCATTCTGCTCGGCGTTGTTCGGACTGCCTCAGACGGTCAATCTGCATGGGTTCGTGGACAGAGACGCCAGACGATGCCGACTGAGGTACGACGGGCTTCTGCGGAGGAGAGGAATGCCGTATCGGACGTCTCTCGCGGGACACCTCTTTGGATCGTTCCTGAAAACGGAGGTCAACGCGGGTGGCTAGTGCAATTAGGGCATCCAGAGTGGAAGGAACATCTCGGCCTGCCAGCTCGTCCTTAATACGACTGGAGAGTCCTTCCCAGAAGGCGGCGGTGAGGGCCTCATTGTTCCACCCCAATTCTGAGGCCAAGGTGCGAAAGCGGATGCCATATTGGACCACCGTCAAGGTCCCCTGACGTAGCCTGAGGAGTGATGAGGCGGACGCGGCGGCACGTCCGGGTTCGTCAAAGGTGGTTCTAAACGCCTGCAGGAAGTCCTGGATGTTAGCAGTTACAGGGTCCTCCCTCTCCCACAAGGGGTTCATCCAGGCCAGTGCCTCACCCTCCAGATGGGACATCACAAACGCCACCTTGGCTTGGTCGGAGGCAAACAGGTGCGGAAGCAGCTTAAAGTGGAGGGAGCACTGATTCAAGAATCCTCTGCAGGTCTTAGGATCTCCGGCATATCGGGGTGGAGAGGCCAAGCGGAGTTTAGAAGCTTCCGAGGAAGCCGCCACGGGAACTGCGGCCGTGGACTGTGCTGTAAAAGCCTGAGATGCCAGGGACGTGGCAGTTGCTTGCAGCGTGTTCAGGCGGGTATCCACCGAGGACATGAAGGCCAGCATGCGGGACTGGGTCTCGCGCTGTCGTCCGAGTTCCTGCTGCAAGTTGCCCAGCTGGGCCGCTAGTGCTTCGGCGGGATCCATGGCCTGTTCTTACTGTTAGGACCAGGAGGACGGGTAGGCCCAGGAGGTAGATCCACTGGGCTGAACACCTCACCGAGGGCAAGGTGCCCGGTAGCCGGAGCACTACGGGTAGCAGGACAGTCCGTTCAGAGGAGTGGAGTGAAGAAGTCCCTGGGACCACAGAGTCTCTGAAGGTAGTCCGGGTGACGGAGCTCAGGTTCGGAGGCCGAGATGATGTCAGGCAGAATCCGGAACCAACGGAGCGAGGAGGTGGGTCACCACACGGATCCAGGGATCGGAGATGGTATGGACTGACGAGATGGCGGACAGTCACCGTTCGGGGTTCGGGAATCGTCAGGACCGGTTGGCGAGACAGGAGTGACTCTACAAGAGAGATAGGTAAGTATGGAACAAGACACAGGGAGACCTGACTCCTAGCTTAGCAAACACGAAGAACAGGCCCCGCCCACTTGGAAAGGATCCCCCTATATACCCTGTACCTGATTCTTCAATATCCTGTTGGAGGACACTGGCCCTTTAAGAGAGGGTCAATGACCGCGCACGCGCCCTAATGCGCATGCGCGAGGCCCGGGTGCCAGAAACCAGAGCAGGGAGCAGTGCACAGGAGGCAGGAGTGCCGGGCTGGCTCAGCGTTGCCGACGGGCGCCGGGAGCGGGGACCGGGCTGCCTGGAGACCGCAGGTGATGGGGCATGGAGGCTGTGGAGCGGGGGACCGGGAAGCATGGCACGGGAGCGACGGAGCGTGACATGAGAGCGGGGAAGTGTGGCAGGGGAGCCGGTGAGCAAGGCAGGGGAGCCGGGGAGCATGGCAGGGGAGCCGGGGAGCATGGCAGAGGAGCCGGGGAGCGTGACAGCCTGCTAGGTATGCTTATGTGCCTCCCTGGTTGTTGAGCCCTGGACGGTGTCCGAAAACACCAGTCCGCTGCAGCTCCCCTGGGTAAACCAGGCTGAGTAGCATCCCACCGCTGCCACCAATTGTGGAGACACGGGGCTCAGTGGGTGCTCTCGTCCACTAAAACCCGCCGCCTTTAGAAAGACAGCGTGGCTCAGGGCTCATCCCAACTGAACGCCGGCCTCCTTAACCGTGGGCGTAACACTACTCAGACAACACAGGGTGAGGGAACCACAATAATTAGACTTTATTGGATCCCCAAACAATTAACGGCACATAACACATAACCAGCAAAACACACAAATGTAACAGGCAACAGAGTCTCACCCTTCCGCTGGCTCACCAGGGATTTAGAATGTCCTTGCCTCACAGGTTCCAGGGCTACTCACTCCAGTCCAGCAGCACCCCGCTTTTGGCGGGCACCCACCGTGACTAGAATAACGCCAGATTTAGGAAGCTGTGTGAGGTCTGCAAAGTCTGTAACAGGTGACTGAACTGTCCCAACCTGAGTGTCCTCCTTAGGTAGTCCTGTATGATGTTACAATCCTGGCAGCCGGAGTCGAAATCCCTAGGCTGGGGATATGGTCTCCAACCGGAACCGGAGCCCCTAGATTGAAGCCATAAGATATCCTGATCCTCTAGTCAGCTCCTGAGAGCTTAGACTGGATCCATCAGCATTCATCAACCTTCATCAACCCTGGTGGCTTAAAGAAGTCCCTTTTATAGCCATAACCTTCCCTTAGGATACACTGCGTCCTCATCGATTGGTTAGACAAGATTGCTTCTCCCATTGGATGAATCTCAAGCTTCATGGACAATGTTCATCCAAATGAAGTCTACAGAAAGACTGAGGGTATACATGTAGTCTGGGAGTCATCAACTAGATAATGGCTACTAAGGTAATGTACATTAGATTAGCAATACACAACTACATTACAATGAATGCTTAGAGGGGCCTGGCAGACACAATGGCTTAGCAAACATGAGTTAACAAAAACTTCAATACTAAACTCCCAAGAGTCTTGTAGAAACAATGAGGACTTATCCCCCATCTATACACACAGAAGAACAATAGTCTGGCTGAATTTTAAGAAACTTTAACCCATGCTACGCATTGGGTGTCCATGTCGTCACAACTACCATGCTCGGGTGCTCAGTACTTGTAACTAGTAATGAGCGGGCACTACCATGCTTGGGTGCTCAGTACTGGTAACTAGTGATGAGCGGGCACTACCATGCTCGGGTGCTCTATGCTGGTAACTAGTGATGAGCGGGCACTACCATGCTCGGGTGCTCAGTACTTGTAACTAGTGATGAGCGGGCACTACCATGCTCGGGTGCTCAGTACTGGTAACTAGTGATGAGCGGACACTACCATGCTCGGGTGCTCAGTACTGGTAACTAGTGATGAGCGGACACTACCATGCTCGGGTGCTCAGTACTGGTAACTAGTGATGAGCGGGCACTACCATGCTCGGGTGCTCTGTGCTGGTAACTAGTGATGAGCGGACACTACCATGCTCGGGTGCTCAGTACTGGTAACTAGTGATGAGCGGGCACTACCATGCTCGGGTGCTCTGTGCTAGTAACTAGTGATGAGCGGGCACTACCATGCTCGGGTGCTCAGTACTGGTAACTAGTGATGAGCAGGCACTACCATGCTCGGGTGCTCTGTGCTGGTAACTAGTGATGAGTGGGCACTACCATGCTCGGGTGCTCTGTACTGGTAACTAGTGATGAGCGGACACTACCATGCTCAGGTGCTCAGTACTGGTAACTAGTGATGAGCGGGCACTACCATGCTCGGGTGCTCAGTACTGGTAACTAGTGATGAGCAGGCACTACCATGCTCGGGTGCTCAGTACTGGTAACTAGTGATGAGCGGGCACTGCCATGCTCTGGTGCTCTGTACTGGTAACTAGTGATGAGCGGGCACTACCATGCTCGGGTGCTCAGTACTGGTAACTAGTGATGAGCGGGCACTACCATGCTCAGGTGCTCAGTACTGGTAACTAGTGATGAGCGGGCACTACCATGCTCGGGTGCTCAGTACTAGTAACTAGTGATGAGCGGGCACTACCATGCTCGGGTGCTCGGTACTGGTAACTAGTGATGAGCGGGCACTACCATGCTCAGGTGCTCAGTACTGGTAACTAGTGATGAACGGGCACTACCATGCTCAGGTGGTCAGTACTGGTAACTAGTGATGAGCGGGCACTACCATGCTCGGGTGCTCTGTACTCGTAACTGGTGATGAGCGGGCACTACCATGCTCATGTGCTCAGTACTGGTAACTAGTGATTTGTGGGCACTACCATGCTCATGTGCTCAGTACTGGTAACAAGTGATGAGCGGGCACTAGCATGCTCTGGTGCTCTGTACTGGTAACTAGTGATGAGCGGGCACTATCATGCTCGGGTGCTCAGTACTGGTAACTAGTGATGAGCGGGCACTACCATGCTCAGGTGCTCAGTACTGGTAACTAGTGATGAGCGGGCACTACCATGCTCGGGTGCTCAGTACTGGTAACTAGTGATGAGCGGGCACTACCATGCTCGGGTGCTCGGTACTGGTAACTAGTGATGAGCGGGCACTACCATGCTCAGGTGCTCAGTACTGGTAACTAGTGATGAGCGGGCACTACCATGCTCAGGTGCTCAGTACTGGTAACTAGTGATGAGCGGGCACTACCATGCTCAGGTGCTCTGTACTGGTAACTAGTGATGAGCGGACACTACCATGCTCAAGTGCTCAGTACTGGTAACTAGTGATGAGCGGGCACTACCATGCTCGGGTGCTCAGTACTAGTAACTAGTGATGAGCGGGCACTACCATGCTCGGGTGCTCAGTACTGGTAACTAGTGATGAGCGGTCACTACCATGCTCAGGTGCTCTGTACTCGTAACTAGTGATGAGCGGGCACTGCCATGCTCGGGTGCTCAGTCCTGGTAGCTAGTGATGAGCGGGCACTACCATGCTCAGGTGCTCAGTACTGGTAACTAGTGATGAGCGGGCACTACCATGCTCGGGTGCTCAGTCCTGGTAACTAGTGATGAGCGGGCACTACCATGCTCATGTGCTCAGTACTGGTAACTAGTGATGAGTGGGCACTACCATGCTCGGGTGCTCAGTACTGGTAACTAGTGATGAGTGGGCACTACCATGCTCGGGTGCTCAGTACTGGTAACTAGTGATGAGTGGGCACTACCATGCTTGGGTGCTCTGTACTGGTAACTAGTGATGAGTGGGCACTACCATGCTCGGGTGCTCAGTACTGGTAACTAGTGATGAGCGGGCACTACCATGCTCGGGTGCTCAGTACTGGTAACTAGTGATGAGTGGGCACTACCATGCTCGGGTGCTCTGTACTGGTAACTAGTGATGAGTGGGCACTACCATGCTCGGGTGCTCTGTACTGGTAACTAGTGATGAGTGGGCACTACCATGCTTGGGTGCTCAGTACTGGTAACTAGTGATGAGTGGGCACTACCATGTTCGGGTGCTCAGTACTGGTAACTAGTGATGAGCGGGCACTACCATGCTCGGGTGCTCAGTACTGGTAACTAGTGATGAGCAGGCACTACCATGCTCGGGTGCTCAGTACTGGTAACTAGTGATGAGCGGGCACTACCATGCTCGGGTGCTCAGTACTGGTAACTAGTGATGAGCAGGCACTACCATGCTCAGGTGCTCAGTACTGGTAACTAGTGATGAGCGGGCACTACCATGCTCCGGTGCTCTGTACTGGTAACTAGTGATGAGCGGGCACTACCATGCTCGGGTGCTCAGTACTGGTAACTAGTGATGAGCGGGCACTACCATGCTCGGGTGCTCAGTACTGGTAACTAGTGATGAGCAGGCACTACCATGCTCAGGTGCTCAGTGCTGGTAACTAGTGATGAGCGGGCACTACCATGCTCAGGTGCTCAGTACTGGTAACTAGTGATGAGCGGGCACTACCATGCTCGGGTGCTCAGTACTGGTAACTAGTGATGAGTGGGCACTACCATGCTCGGGTGCTCTGTACTGGTAACTAGTGATGAGTGGGCACTACCATGCTCGGGTGCTCTGTACTGGTAACTAGTGATGAGTGGGCACTACCATGCTTGGGTGCTCAGTACTGGTAACTAGTGATGAGTGGGCACTACCATGTTCGGGTGCTCAGTACTGGTAACTAGTGATGAGCGGGCACTACCATGCTCGGGTGCTCAGTACTGGTAACTAGTGATGAGCAGGCACTACCATGCTCGGGTGCTCAGTACTGGTAACTAGTGATGAGCGGGCACTACCATGCTCGGGTGCTCAGTACTGGTAACTAGTGATGAGCAGGCACTACCTTGCTCAGGTGCTCAGTACTGGTAACTAGTGATGAGCGGGCACTACCATGCTCCGGTGCTCTGTACTGGTAACTAGTGATGAGCGGGCACTACCATGCTCGGGTGCTCAGTACTGGTAACTAGTGATGAGCGGGCACTACCATGCTCGGGTGCTCAGTACTGGTAACTAGTGATGAGCAGGCACTACCATGCTCAGGTGCTCAGTGCTGGTAACTAGTGATGAGCGGGCACTACCATGCTCAGGTGCTCAGTACTGGTAACTAGTGATGAGTGGGCACTACCATGCTCGGGTGCTCAGTACTGGTAACTAGTGATGAGTGGGCACTACCATGCTCGGGTGCTCAGTACTGGTAACTAGTGATGAGTGGGCACTACCATGCTCGGGTGCTCAGTACTGGTAACTAGTGATGAGTGGGCACTACCATGCTCAGGTGCTCAGTACTGGTAACTAGTGATGAGTGGGCACTACCATGCTCGGGTGCTCAGTACTGGTAACTAGTGATGAGTGGGCACTACCATGCTCAGGTGCTCAGTACTGGTAACTAGTGATGAGTGGGCACTACCATGCTCAGGTGCTCAGTACTGGTAACTAGTGATGAGTGGGCACTACCATGCTCGGGTGCTCAGTACTGGTAACTAGTGATGAGTGGGCACTACCATGCTCGGGTGCTCAGTACTGGTAACTAGTGATGAGCGGGCACTACCATGTTCGGGTGCTCAGTACTGGTAACTAGTGATGAGCGGGCACTACCATGCTCGGGTGCTCAGTACTGGTAACTAGTGATGAGCGGGCACTACCATGCTCGGGTGCTCAGTACTGGTAACTAGTGATGAGCGGGCACTACCATGCTCGGGTGCTCAGTACTGGTAACTAGTGATGAGCGGGCACTACCATGCTCGGGTGCTCAGTACTGGTAACTAGTGATGAGCGGACACTACCATGCTCAGGTGCTCAGTACTGGTAACTAGTGATGAGCGGACACTACCATGCTCGGGTGCTCTGTACTGGTAACTAGTGATGAGTGGGCACTACCATGCTCGGGTGCTCTGTACTGGTAACTAGTGATGAGCGGGCACTACCATGCTCGGGTGCTCAGTACTGGTAACTAGTGATGAGTGGGCACTACCATGCTCGGGTGCTCAGTACTGGTAACTAGTGATGAGTGGGCACTACCATGCTCGGGTGCTCAGTACTGGTAACTAGTGATGAGCAGACACTACCATGCTCAGGTGCTCAGTACTGGTAACTAGTGATGAGCGGGCACTACCATGCTCAGGTGCTCAGTACTGGTAACTAGTGATGAGTGGGCACTACCATGCTCGGGTGCTCAGTACTGGTAACTAGTGATGAGCGGGCACTACCATGCTCAGGTGCTCAGTACTGGTAACTAGTGATGAGCGGGCACTACCATGCTCAGGTGCTCAGTACTGGTAACTAGTGATGAGCGGGCACTACCATGCTCAGGTGCTCAGTACTGGTAACTAGTGATGAGCGGGCACTACCATGCTCAGGTGCTCAGTACTGGTAACTAGTGATGAGCGGGCACTACCATGCTCAGGTGCTCAGTACTGGTAACTAGTGATGAGCGGGCACTACCATGCTCAGGTGCTCAGTACTGGTAACTAGTGATGGTCAGAGCTGTCAATCTTCAATCTCCATGTCTGGTCGTGGCTAAAAAAAATTGCATCAAAACTCGTTTCACTACAATGATAAAGAATTTTTCTGCTCTTGAAGTCACTGCATTGAGACTACGCTCAGCGATTTCTTACCCGTTATATATCCGGAGTCTTCAGCAGGGGGCAGCACACACCTGGTGAACACTACATGGAGAAATCCTTCATATTGGCGACAGGTATTGGAGCTTTTGTCTCATCTTTATAAAAAGCACAGAACAATAATAATGAAAAATGACGAAAAAAATGTCTTTGATTTTGTTTTGTATTAAGTAAATTGCTGTAATCAGTGTTTAAATGAAAAATTTACATGAATAATAAATGAAGTGCGGGTAACTTGTGATTTCTATTACAATAGTGTTACAGGTGGGACCGCAACAAAGGATCAGGATTGTCACATCTAGGAATATGCAGCTGCTTGTCGGTGGATTCTTTCATAGATTACAGGGAGTCGCTATAAGAATAGTTTCACACGTCTAAATCCAGATCAACTGAGCGTCTCATTATCCCAGGGTGTGATTGGATAACCAAGGACTTGGACTCCTAAACTGGCCCCCAGGTGAGTGGAGCCTTAGCTGTCTCTGATCCCAGAGATACCTCTAATGGTGAAGATGTCTGTGCCGCCTTCCTTGCCCTGCTCCTGTACAGCTCTGATTTGATACCCCCTCTCCGTCACCCCATGGGAGGGCTGGGACAGGAGTGGTTAAACCCACAGATAAGGATAAACAGGAGAAACCAAAACTGGATCACAAAGCAGGCCAACACAGAGGTATTAGGCTAGTTTCACACTTGCGTTGACCGGCATCCGTTGCATTGCGTTGTGTGACTGATGCAACGGATGTGTTGCATATAGTGGCACAACGGATGTAACGGATCGTACAAAACAACGGAATCTGCTTTTTTTTTTTTTTACAGTTTCACCGGCGGCAGACTATTTTGAACGATCAGCTGATCACCCGGCTGCTGGACGCTCAGCGGATTGTTCACAGCAGCCGGTCGCCAGGTGATCAGCTGATCGCTCACAGCAGCCGGTCGCCGGGTGATCAGCTGATCGCTCACAGCAGCCGGTCGCCGGGTGATCAGCTGATCGTTCGGCGGCCGAGAATGTGTGCGGGGGGCGGAGTGCGGGGTGGGTGGAGCCGAGCGGGGCCATGGCGCTGAGGACAGGTGAGTGTGTGTGCGTGCGTGTGTGTTCGCGTGTACGCGCGTGTGTGTGTGTGTACGTCTGCGTGTGTGTACGCGTGTGTACATGCAGAGTTGAGTGCGGGAGGGGGCGGAGACAAGTGGCGAGGTGTCGGGCTCCCTGCACACATAGCCAGGGTAAATATCGGGTAACTAGGCAAAGCACTTTGCTTGGTTACCCGACATTTACCTTGGTTACCAGCGTACACCGCTTAGCACTGGCTCTTTGCACACATAGCCAGGGTAAATATCAGGTAACTAGGCAAAGCACTTTGCTTGGTTACCCGATGTGACCCTGGTTACGGGTGCAGGTATCCAGAGAGAGCATGCGCAGTGAAATCCTAAGGATTCTGCAGCTCAAAAAAAGTTACTGCGTTCCTTCCGCCCGGCGGAAGCAACGCAGCGTCGGCCAGCAGAAGCAACGCAGGCACAATCCGTCATCCATACAAGTCTATGAGAAACAGCAGAATCCGTTAACAGATTCCAGTGTTTTCCAAAAGGGCGGATTGTGACGGAAGGAAAAAAACGCAAGTGTGAAAGTACCCTTAGACAAACAGTGATAAGAAGGAAAATAAGAGCAGGGAGGAAACAATGAGACAACAGAAGAATGCCACAACAATTCCACGCCCAAAGTAATACAATCACCAGCAGGACTGAGATACAACAGCACACGGACCGGTGTAGCTAAAGCCATAGTCGGCACAGGAAGACAAGCTCCTCCATCTTAAAAAGGAGGGGAGTGACTGTGAGAGATCTCCCAGAATATGTGATCCAAAAGGTAACCAGCAGGCTAGAAGAAATTAAGTTCTACTAGCCCGATCCCAAATGAGAATGCCTGAGCCTGTCTGTGCAACTCCGAGGCATAGCGAGGAGTGTCAGACTCTGCAGTGTGAGCGGCATCAGATGGCGCCATGACACTCAGCGAGTTTAGAGCCAAACGCCGTGTGACACTCATCTGCCTTTTAGGCTGTCAAGTTTGGGTCAAGACATCCGCAGCCGGGTGGTACTTGGACCATGATCAACTTTAGTCCCAAGTAGAGTGGATGAAGCACTCATATAAAAAGAGATGGTCCAAAGGGCAAGTGATAATAACCAGGAGAGGGATCAGGAGATAAGATTATATATAAAAATGTTTTCAGTGTTACTTCACTGTTGTTTCAGCTGTGAAATGTCAATGCAGAGATCACTGACCACAGGGGTTAGCGAGTGCCAAAACTCTTATCTGCGCATGCGCCGAAGAAAGGGAGACTGCGCATGCACGGTTCTGCTGCGGAGAGACACAGTGAGCAAACTGGACAAAAGGGAGAGGATACTGCGCACGATTGGCCTCCAAACGGAAAACAAGGATGCGGCTAGGATCAGTGCAACAGAAATGGAGAGAAAAGATTTTTAGGAGAGGGAGAATTGAGGAGTGCACCTTGTTGGAAAAATAAATAGATTTGCAACAATTTATGACTCTAGGTTTGGAAGGCACAAATTTGATATGTGGAATACTTCTATAAATAAAAAATAGAGATTTGTTTCACTCTTGCTTTTATGCAACAATGTTTTGACTATAGAGATCTCTGACGATGAGCAGAGTGAAAACAATTTAGGCTTTGTGCACACAGTGCGTTTTTCATGCATTTTTTTGGTGCAGATTTGTCCCAATATTCCATGCCTATCATTATGCCAGCAAAGTCAATGAGAATTCTGAAATTTTGTGCACATGTTGCTTATTTTTTCCTTGCAGATTTGGTGCAGAAAATAATCTGCAACATGTCAATTCTTTCTGTGTTTCTGCCAGGGGGTCGCCACTGCACATGCATGAAAAACGCATGCAAAAATTGCACCAAAACCACAGCAGAAAAGCAATAAAAACGTACGTTTTTTTTCTGCTAGGAAAAGTTGATTTGGTGCAAGAATTTCTGCAACCAAATACTCAGCGTGTGCACATCCCTTGAAGTGTCCCTCCAATGAAGCGATGCAACTGTGGTACCCAGCCTGCAGATGACACAAATTTGTCAGGATTTTTTCTGAAAAATCACAACATTCCCGGAAAATGCAAGACAGGTGGGATTAAGAGATAAAATCATTGATGATGATTAAATTATTTGCACTTCAGGTTTTGTACAATATGTTATGTACTATAATGGTATGTGCACACATTTAGTATTTTTTTGCAGACATTTCTGCATCTCTTGGCAGGAAAAACGCAGAGGCCCCGTTTTTGGTGCATTTTTTAAATTAGTTTTGGTGCAGATTTTTCCAATTCATTAGTATGGGTGAAATCTGCTGCAAGAATTGACATTCAAATCTGCACCAAATCTGCACCAACATGTGCAGGAGACTTCAGGATTCTCATTGACTTTGCTGGTATCGGGATTCCCTTCAGGTTTTCTGAGAAATCTACACTGAAAAATGCATCAAAAAACGCTTAAGCACGAAACACCAAATTAAAATGTATCCATGTCAGGGATAGTTTAGATGTTATAGATAGTTTGGAAAAGTGGATTTTTTCCTCAATTTTTTTCATTGTTTTCTATTTTTATTTTCACC
The DNA here is from genome assembly GCF_048569485.1 of Anomaloglossus baeobatrachus. Classification (NCBI taxonomy): domain Eukaryota; kingdom Metazoa; phylum Chordata; class Amphibia; order Anura; family Aromobatidae; genus Anomaloglossus; species Anomaloglossus baeobatrachus. Next base: position 14,530,196 of record NC_134360.1, on the reverse strand, counting down.
GACATTGGACGTACTGGGTACATCCTAGCTCCTGTCAGTATAATCACCGCTGACGGCTGCGGTAAGCTGGTGGGGAGTTCTGCACATGTCTGCTGATTTGTACAGCAGACATGTGTGCCTTACAGGCGCAGGAGGATCCGCCATCCACCCGCACCTGTTAACCCCTTAGATTGCGCTGTCAAAATGTGCCCTGTGGCCCTGTGACTTGATCACGGGGCGCGATAGTTGCCATGGTAGCACAGGATCATGTGATGACTCCTGTCGCTATCATGACTCATTTCTTGTTACAGCCACCAGAGTGCTGGCTGTAAAAGAAGATGAGCATTTCTGTTGATCTGAGCTGTGCAGCTATCATCAGCAGAAATGAACACGCGATCAGACTGCTGATCCTTATAGTCCCCTAGGGGAACTAGTAAAAGAAATTAAAAAAAAGTTTTAAAAATTTAAAAAATTACACAACCTAAAAGTTCAAATCACCCCCCATTCACCGCATTGAAAATTAAAGGGTTAACAAAATAAAAAAATATATACATATTTGGTATCGCTGCATTCAGAAATACTCAATCTATCAAAATATAAAATCAATTAACCTAATCGGTAAAGGGTGGTGTCGGCAAAAAAATTCCAAACACCAATATTACGTTTTTTGGTTGTCGCAAATTTTGCACAAAATGCAATAACAGGTGATCAAAACGTAGAATTTGCACTAAAATGGTGGCATAACAAACGGCAGCTCGAGATACAAAAAATAAGCTGTCACTGAAGCCATAGATCACGAAAAATGAGAATGCTACAAGTCGTGGAAAACGGAACAAAAAATGCGACACTTTTTTGGACAAGATTTTTTTTAACTCCTAAAGCTATAGATGTTTGGTGTCTACGAACTCGTACCAACCTGAGGCATCACATCGACACATCAGTTTTACCATATAGTGCACACGGTGACTAAAATACCCCCAAAACAATTGTGCAATTGCACTTTTTTTTGCAATTTTTCAGCACTTGGATTTATTTTGCAATTTTCCAGTACATTATATGGTAAAACTCATGGTTCCTTTTAAATGTACAACTCGTCCCGCAAAAAAATAAGCCTTTATATGGCAAGAAGATTGATGGAAAAATAATGGAATTTCGGCTTTTGGAAGAAGGGGAGCAAAAAACACCCAAAAACGGAAAATCGCCCAGGGTTAATCTTATACCTAATAAAAAAAAAACACTGTAGAAAAAGGTATAAAAATTGAAATTAAAAAAAAATGACCAACTAGGGTCAAATATGTCACATGTAAACCCTGGCTAAAGAACATTTACAGTAAAATGGCAATAATATTTACAGTAAAAGTACAGTAATTTACATTTAGATGACTTTATCCTGCGATACTTATGCAACATTAGAATAAGCCTTTAATACCAAATACAAGGTTACTCTGTGTCCTTGCTTTAATAAAGTTCAGTGCCACTTGCATTTTGCGTTTCCTATCAGATCTGAGGAGCGCGATTAGCAGGATCCTCAGCACGGAAATCTATATTTCATGCACAGATTAGAGACAGAAAGCTATTTTTGCAAATCAAATTCGAGAAAAGTAGAAGAGAAAAGGTTTTTGCTGACATTAAACCGGCGGATCTCGCAGAGAAAAGATGATCTTTGCATTAATTAGCCATTTATATGCAGCCTGCACCGGCTGATATTCCACATACTGTCGCCGCCATCAGAACAAAGCATTCATGTGCACCTGTCAACAAGAATTAATAGATTTCTCATTCCATCAATTCATTTTACATCATTAGGTGTATATATATATCTATATATATATGTACAGTACAGACCAAAAGTTTGGACACACCTTCTCATTCAAAGAGTTTTCTTTATTTTCAGGACTCTGAAAATTGTAGATTCACATTGAAGGCATCAAAACTATGAATTAACACATGTGGAATGAAATACTTAAAAAAGTGTGAAACAACTGACAATATGTCTTATATTCTAGGTTCTTCAAAGTAGCCGCCTTTTGCTTTGATTACTACTTTGCACACTCTTGGCATTCTCTTGATGAGCTTCAAGAGGTAGTCACCGGAAATGGTTTTCCAACTGTCTTGAAGGAGTTCCCAGAGATGCTTAGCACTTGTTGGCCCTTTTGCCTTCACTCTGCGGTCCAGCTCACCCCAAACCATCTCGATTGGGTTCAGGTCTGGTGACTGTGGAGGCCACGTCATTTGGCGTAGCACCCCATCACTCTCCTTCTTAGTCAAATAGCCCTTACACAGCCTGGAGGTGTGTTTGGGGTCATTGTCCTGTTGAAAAATAAATGATGGTCCAACTAAACGCAAACCATGGAATAGCACGCCGCTGCAAGATGCTGTGGTAGCCATGCTGGTTCAGTATGCCTTCAATTCTGAATAAATCCCCAACAGTGTCCCCAGCAAAGCTCCCCCCACACCATCACACCTCCTCCTCCATGCTTCATGGTGGGAACCAGCCATGTAGAGTGCATCCGTTCACCTTTTCTACAAAGACACAGTGGTTGGATCCAAAGATCTCAAATTTGGACTCACCAGACCAAAGCACAGATTTCCACTGGTCTAATGTCCATTCCTTGTGTTCTTTAGCCCAAACAAGTCTCTTCTGCTTGTTGCCTGTCCTTAGCAGTGGTTTCCCAGCAGCTATTTTACCATGAAGGCTGCTGCACAAAGTCTCCTCTTAACCGTTGCTCTAGAGATGAGAAGGTGTGTCCAAACTTTTGGTCTGTACTGTATATAGGACTGTGCAAAAGATCTAAGCAGATGTAGAAAAAATGCTGCAAATTAAGAAACCTTACAAAATAGAAGTGTTAATCCCGACCAAATCTCCAACACCATTTGCTGAAATGCAGCTGCAAACTTGCAAAGACCCCTCCCCCCCAATGTGCTGAACTGTTCCTGCAGACCCTCATTATTATACTGCTCAGCAAATTGCCTTCTGTTACAGCCAAATGTTTCACACCTTGTAGATACAGTATAACTACCTTGTGTCTTGTTACTGGGCTCAGTCTTGAGATGGTGTATGACCGGTGAATGAAACTGTCTTCCAAAACCTCACCTTTGTAGCAGAGTTTGTCCGTTCCTCACCCAACTTTGTCTCAGGCCTCCGCCACACATCCGTGAAAACCACGTCCGTGTAAAACGGGCCGTTTTTCGGGTCCGTTTTCCGTTTTTTAGGTCCGTTTTTATGGTATGTGTGGCCTGCGTGTGTATCCCGTATGCTAGCCGTATGTGCGTGTGAAATGTCCGTGTGTGCGTGAGTGAAATAACTGACATGTGTGTGTGTTGTCCGTGTGAAATGTACGTGTGTGATGCAAAATGTCGTTACTACATGTCGGAAGACAGAGTAGCGGGATGAGAATGAACTCGGGTGAACTTCACCCGACTTCATTGTCATGCTGCAGCTCTGTCTGTGCCGTGTACTGATTAGCGGTCACCTGTGAAGGATTCACCGGTGACCGCTAATCCCCCGAGTGACTGAAGTGTCCCCCCCTCTCTCATACTCACCGTTCCCCGATCACCGGCGCTGCACGGCGTTCACACTGCTCCGGCGGCTTTTTCTAATTTGAAAAAGCCGGCCGCTCATTAAACAATCTCGTATTCCCTGCTTTCTCTCCCCACCGGCGACTGTGATTGGTTGCAGTCACACACGCCCACCACGCTGAGTGACAGCTGTATCACTGCACCCAATCACAGCAGCCGGTGGGCGTGTCTATACTGTGCAGTGAAATAAATAAATAATTAAAAAAAACGGCGTGCGGTCCCCCCCCATTTTAATACCAGCCAGATAAAGCCATACGGCTGAAGGCTGGTATTCTCAGGATGGGGAGCTCCACGTTATGGGGAGCCCCCCACCCTAACAATATCAGTCAGCAGCCGCCCAGAATTGCCGCATACATTATATGCCACAGTTCTGGGGCTGTACCCGGCTCTTCCCGATTTACCCTGGTGCGTTGGCAAATCGGGGTAATAAGGAGTTATTGGCAGCCCATAGCTGCCAATAAGTCCTAGATTAATCATGTCAGGCGTCTCCACGAGATACCTTCCATGATTAATCTGTAAGTGACAGTAAAAAAACACACACACACCCGAAAAATCCTTTATTATAAATAAAAAACACAAACAAATTCCCTCATTACCAATTTATTAACCCCGACAAACCCTCCATGTCCGGCGTAATCCACGGACCTCCAGCGTCGCATCCAGCTCTGCTGCATGCAGGTGACAGGAGCAGCAGAAGACACCGCCGCTCCTGTCACCTCCATGCAGCTAATGAGATGAGTAGCGCGATCAGCTGCTGTCAGTCAGGTAACTCACGGCCACCGCTGGATCCAGCGGTGGCCGCGGGTAACCTCAGTGACAGCTCAGCTGATCGCGCTACTCACCTCAGTTTCTGCGTGGAGGTGACCGGAGCGGCGGTGTCTTCTGCTGCTCCTGTCACCTGCATGCAGCAGAGCTGGATGCGACGCTGGAGGTCCGTGGATTACGCCGGACATGGAGGGTTTGTCGGGGTTAATAAATTGGTAATGAGGGAATTTGTTTGTGTTTTTTATTTATAATAAAGGATTTTTCGGGCGTGTGTGTGTTTTTTTACTGTCACTTACAGATTAATCATGGAAGGTATCTCGTGGAGACGCCTGACATGATTAATCTAGGATTTAGTGGCAGCTATGGGCTGCCAATAACTCCTTATTACCCCGATTTGCCAACGCACCAGGGTAAATCGGGAAGAGCTGGGTACAGTCCCAGAACTGTGGCATATAATGTATGCGGCAATTCTGGGCGGCTGCTGACTGATATTGTTAGGGTGGGGGGCTCCCCATAACGTGGAGCTCCCCATCCTGAGAATACCAGCCTTCAGCCGTATGGCTTTATCTGGCTGGTATTAAAATGGGGGGGACCGCACGCCGGTTTTTTAAATTATTTATTTATTTATTTCACTGCACAGTATAGACACGCCCACCGGCTGCTGTGATTGGGTGCAGTGATACAGCTGTCACTCAGCATGGTGGGCGTGTCTCACTGCAACCAATCACAGGCGCCGGTGGGGAGAGAAAGCAGGGAATACGAGATTGTTTAATGAGCAGCCGGCTTTTTCAAATTAGAAAAAGCCGCCGGAGCAGTGTGAACGCCGTGCAGCGCCGGTGATCGGGGAACGGTGAGTATGAGAGAGGGGGGGACACTTCAGTCACTCGGGGGATTAGCGGTCACCGGTGAATCCTTCACAGGTGACCGCTAATCAGTACACGGCACAAAGACAGAGCCGCGGCATGAGAATGAAGTCGGGTGAAGTTCACCCGAGTTCATTCTCATCCCGCTACTCTGTCTTCCGACATGTAGTAACGACATTTTGCATCACACACGTACATTTCACACGGACAACACACACACATGTCAGTTATTTCACTCACGCACACACGGACATTCCACACGCACATACGGCTAGCATACGGGATACACACGCAGGCCACACATACCATAAAAACGGACCTAAAAAACGGAAAACGGACCCGAAAAACGGCCCGTTTTACACGGACGTGGTTTTCACGGATGTGTGGCGGAGGCCTGATACGCAACTCTTTCTGTGTGTCCATCTACATATGATAATGATCATTATCACCTCTTTGGAATAAATTATTTTACACACTTATATAGCGCTATTAATTCCACAATCTACATTCCCTATCAGTCTTTGGAGTGTAGGACACTGGAGAACCTGGAGGAAACTCATGGAAACATGGAAAGAATATACAAACGCCTTGAAAATGTTGCCTTGGTGGAAATTGAACCCAGAACCCAAGCACTGCAAGACTGCAGTGCTAACCACTGAGTCACCATACAGTGCTAGCCACTGAGCCACCATTGTGCTAACCACTTAGCCACTACCATACAATGCTAACCCCTTAGCCACCACCATATAGTGCTAACCACTGAGCCACCACCATACAGTGGTTAGCATTGTATGGTGATGGCTAAGGCTAGTTTCACACATTCGGCTTTTCGCTGGTTTGCCGGATTCGGTGCACGCCAGTACACTGTATACAGTACAATGGCAGCGCGACAAGCATCAGTCACATGCTGTCATGTGACCGGAGCATGTGACCCGGAAGTTGTGGCGCTGCCATTGTACTGTATACACTGTACTGGCATTCGCCGAATCCGGCAAACCGGCAAAAAGCTGGATGTGTGAAACCGGCCTAAGTGGTAATCCTGTATGGTGGCTCAGTGGTTAGCACTGTATGGTGGTGGCTAAGTGGTTAGCACTGTATGGTGGCTCCGTAGTTAGCACTGTATGGTGGCTTAATGGTTAGCACTGTATGGTGGCTCCGTAATTAGCACTGTATGGTGGCTTAATGGTTAGCACTGTATGGTGGCTCCGTAATTAGCACTGTATGGTGGCTTAATGGTTAGCACTGTATGATGGCTTAGTGGTTAGCACTGCATGGTGGCTCAGTGGGTAGCACTGTATGGTGGCTCAGTGGTTAACACTCTATGGTGGCTCATGATACATCATTCTACTCAAACTGCCTTGACTAAAATCACAAATTACTTACTGCCAAAGCTAACAACCACTTCTCCATACTCCTACTTCTAGACCTTTCCTCAGCCTTTGACCCTGTCGACCACTTCCTTCTATTACAGATCCTCTCTTCTCTTGGTGTCAGAGACCTCGCCCTCTCTTGGATCTCTTCATACCTTTCCAACCGCACTTTTAGTATCTCCCACTCCCGCACAACCTCTTCATCCCACCATCTCTCTGTTGGCGTCCCTCAAGGCTCTGTCCTGGAACCCTTACTCTTTTCCATCTATACATTTGGCTTCCAGTACCACCTATATGCTGATGATACTCAGATATACCTGTCTGGTCCAGATGTCACATCTCTGCTGTCCAGGATCCCGGCTATATCTTCCTTCTTCTCATCTCACTTCCTAAAGCTCAATGTGGCCAAAACTGAACTAATCATCTTTCCTCCGTCTCACCTAGACTCTCCACCTGATCTATCTATTACAATAAATAACATCACGCTCTCCCCAGCACCCAAAGTTCGGTGCCTCGGAGTGACCTTTGACTCTGCCTTTTCCTTCATACCACACATCCAATCCCTCACCACCTCCTGCCGTCTTCAACTCAAAAATATTTCTAGAATCCGTCCTTTCCTCAATTCTCAATCTACAAAAATGCTAGTGCTGCCCTTATAATCTCCCGCCTGGATTACTGCAACATCCTCCTCTGTGGCCTCCCTGCTTACACGCTCGCCCCTCTCCAGCCCATTCTTAATTCTACTGCCCGACTGATCCACCTCTCTCCTCAATACCACCCCGCTTCTCCCCTCTGCATGTCCCTTCACTGGCTCCTGATCTTCCACCGTATCCAATTCACACTACTAATACTGACTTACAAAGCTGTGCATAATCTGTCTCCTCCATATATCTCTGAACTAATCTCCCACTACACTCCAACATATCACCTCCGGTCCTCCCAAGATTATTATTATTATTATTATTATTATTATTATTATTATTTATTTATAGAGCACCATTAATTCCTTGGTGCTGTACATGAGAAGGGGGTTACATACAGAATACATATACAAGTTACAGTAGACAGACTAGTACAGAGGGAAGAGGACCCTGCCCTTGCGGGCTTACATTCTAAAGGATTTTGAGGAGGAGACAGTAGGTGGGATGGGGGGGGGGGCGGGCGGCAGCTCCGCACGGTGGTCGGGCGGCAGTTCCGCACGGTGGTCGGGCGACAGCTCTGCACGGTGGTGAAGCAGTGATGTCATTGAAGGTTATAGGCATTTCTGAACAGATGAGTCTTTAGGTTCTGTTTGAAGTTTGCAAGTGTAGTAGATAGTCTGACGTGCTGAGGCAGCGAGTTCCAGAAGACTGGGGATGTTCGGGAGATCCTTCTCTCTCCCGGAAGATCTCCTTCTCTCCTCCTCTCTCATTCGCTCTTCACGCAACCACCTCCAAGACTTCTCCCGAGCATCCCCAGTCTCCTGGAACTCGCTGCCTCAACACGTCAGACTATCTACTACACTTGCAAGCTTCAAACGGAACTTGAAAACTCATCTGTTCAGAAATGCCTATAATCTTCAATTACCTCACTGCCGGAGCTGCCACCTCACCACCACCAGAGCTGCCACCTCAACACCGCCAGAGCTGCTGCCTCACCTCTGTGCGAAGCTGCCGCCTCACCACCGTGCAGAGCTGCCGCCCCACTTCTGTGCGGAGTTGCCGCCTCACCTCTGTGCGGAGCTGCCGCCTCACCTCTGTAAGGAGCTGCCGCCTCACCACCGTGCAGAGCTGCCGCCCCACTTCTGTGCGGAGTTGCCGCCTCACCTCTGTGCGGAGCTGCCGCCTCACCTCTGTAAGGAGCTGCCGCCTCACCTCTGTGCGGAGCTGCCGCCTCACCTCTGTGCGGAGCTGCCGCCTCACCTCTGTAAGGAGCTGCCGCCTCACCTCTGTAAGGAGCTGCCGCCTCACCTCTGTAAGGAGCTGCCGCCTCACCTCTGTAAGGAGCTGCCGCCTCACCTCTGTGCGGTGCTGTCTGCCTCACCACCGTGCAAAGCTGTCGTCGCCTCACCATCATGTGAAGCTGCTGCTCAACCTACAACCAACCTACTGTCTCCCCCTCAAAATCCTATAGAATGTAAGCTTGCAAGGGCAGTTTCCTCTTCCCTCTGTACCAGTCTGTCTACTGTAACTTGTATATGTATTCTGTATGTAACCCCCTTCTCATGTACAGCACCATGGAATCAATGGCGCTCTATAAATCAATAATAATAAAATACTTGTGTTGCATTTCACAATCATCAGGCCGCACACAGTCTTCTTCGCTAGTTTACATCTGTTTTCATAAGAAAACATTTCTAATGATAGAAGGGAATATAATACGTGTGAATCACGCGTCACCTCCTGGCAGATACTGGATGAGACGTGTGAAACGCCGGCATTGTCTACAGCCGCAATAAGAGCAAACCTTTCCTCCGCTGCACCTCATTACACAGTCTTCTGCCCGGGTTCTCCATCCGCAGCTTTTCTGACCTGTATTGTTTATGTTGCGAGTGATGGTATTGTCTGGATAATTGTGGGAGATTCTGCTGAGCCGCGCTTTTTCCAAAATACACAAAAGTGAAATTCAATTTAGAAGAAATCCAGAAAGATGAAGATGTAACCTGAGAAGACGAATGAGTGAAGAGCGGATGAGATGAGTCTGCAACCGGCCGCCATAAACCGCGCTCCTATCTACTGTACTCTCATCAAATCTATACAATGTGCAGCGTGGGCGGCCGCAGGGGCTTGTCCTGAGCACCAAAGTCTATGGTGGCACAATATTTATAGACCTCAACCTCTATCCCCTGTTTTATGCACTGTCCAATAATTGGGGTCTGTAAGCGTTACTTCTTGGGACGGCGCTGGAGTTCTGCATAGCCCGACAGGCGAGATGACTTTCTCTATGGGCAGCATTAGCTCGCTCTGCCTCCTGTCACCGCTTCAGCAGCCAGGCAGCCTGAACCAAGTTGGCTCCCGAAAGTCGCTAGCGCATATTTGTAATGCTTCCATAGACCAAGTCAGTGAATTTCAAGGTTTTTCTTCTTTTTTGGCTACATAAAATAATGCATTAGACTGTGCTACTCCAAACAAGGAGCATAAAATCAGAAAACTGTACCCTGCAGTAGAACCCCCTCTTTGCCATCTTGTTTTCCCACAATTTGTACATCCCAAAATTCCAAAGGAGGCTTGCTTTATGAGACGATAGCGCACGGACCAAGATCATCCCTGAGGAAGGGAAACATAGTTTACAAAACGCCTAGAATTTTTTTTTCAAATCCAATAACTGATTCTTATGTTATCTCAAGACCTGATTCCAAGAAACACTTCCATTTATTAACCATCATGTATGGATTTTGCAGAAAACGCAAGTGAAATTATGTATAAGCAATCCCTTTTCTCTTATAGAAGGCTGAGGATCTTCTATGTGAAGCCTCCAGAACTCATCTTCCCTCTACCTTGGTATCGTCGCCCATCATCTTCATCTTCCCTCTACCTTGGTATCGTCCCCCATCATCTTCACCTTCCATCTACCTTGGTATCGTCCCCCATCTTCTTCACCTTCCATCTACCTTGGTATCGTCCCCCATCATCTTCACCTTCCATCTACCTTGGTATCGTCCCCCATCATCTTCACCTTCCATCTACCTTGGTATCGTCCCCCATCATCTTCACCTTCCATCTACCTTGGTATCGTCCCCCATCATCTTCACCTTCCATCTACCTTGGTATCATCGTTCCATCTCGTTCATATCCTGATTAAATCTTTCTCTTGCTCTTCGCTATCAGCATCAAGATTATAGGAAAGTCGTCCAAACGGGAAAGTAAAAGATGTAACTTCACATTCATCGGACCACCCAATGTTTTGAAATGTTTCAGCATGTTCTCCATGACAGTGCCAGAAATATGTTTATTACATAAATACAGTACCAGAACCATGCTCGGTACATAAATACAGTCCTAGAACTAAGTTTATTACATTTATTACATACAGTACCTGTCAGGTTTCCGGGATTTCCAGTTCTCTTTTGAAAGAGCTTGCCCTCGGTTAACATGGAGTTTACTGTTCTGTTGCCCTACTTCCTGTCCAGCTGCTTAAAAGGCCGCCTCTAAGCCTAGTCCAGTGCCTGAGTATACTGCTTGCTGTGTGCTCCTGCTTTGCTGCTCCTAATTCCTGATTGCCTTTGGATCCTCCTGAAAGACTACCGACACCGACTCTGGACCGTACCCGGTTTCTTCAAGCTGTGCCCGGACTCCGTCTGCCGTCTTTGGTCAGCACTTCTGCCCGGTTCCTTCCGGTTCGTAACCACTCTGGACTATCATCCCGTACGGACACTTCTGGACTTTACCACTTGCCCCTTGTGTCCCGGCTGCTGCGCATTTAGGCCTTCCGGGGTGATTGCCAGACAGTCCCTGTATAGGGGTTCGCTCTTGGTGGTCTCCCTGGGGGAGTCCGGTGCGTGGCCCCGGGAATTCCCTTCGCTCCGTTTCGGGAAGGTATTTCGTGTGTTATTGTTCTACTGTGTTTGTTCCGTTGTGTACCTATCGTGGTTACATATTATAAACATCTTTGTACCAAGAACTCGTCTCTGGTTGTCATTGCCCTAACGCTATCGAAATCCTCAGAACATACAATAGTATTACAGTACCAGAACCAATATCAGTACATACAGTACCAAATCCAACATCGGTACATACAGTACCAGAGCTAAATTTTATACAGTACCAAACCAAAATCAGTACAGTGTCAGAACTAAGTTTATTACATAAATATATTACAAAAACTATGCTCAGTACATAAATACAGTAACATAACTAAGCTTATTACATATAGTACCTGAACCAATATCAGTACATACAGTACCAGAACCAATATCGGTAAATACAGTACCAGAACAAAGTTTTGTACATAAATACAGTACCAGAACCAAGATCAGTACATACAGTGCCAGAACTACTTTTATTACATAAATACAGTACAAGAACCACACAAAGTACATAAATCATAAACACAGTACTAGAATTAATTTTATTACACTCTGTACCAGTACCAATATCAGTACATACAATACCAGAACCAACTAAATTTTGTACATAAATACAGTACCAGAACCAAGATCAGTACATACAATACCAGAACTAAGAAGTTTATTACATAGAGCTCCAGAACCAAGCTTAGTATATAAATATAATACAAGAACTAAGTTTATTACATACAGTACCAGAACCAACATCAGCACATACAGTAACAGAACCAACATCAGTAAATACCATACCAGAAGTAAGTTTTGTACATAAATACAGTCCCAGAACCAAGATCAGTACATACAATACTAGACCTAAGAAGTTTATTACATAAACACAGTACCAGAACCAAGTTCAGTATATTACTATAGTAGTAGAACTAAGCTTATAATAAATAAAGAAGCAGAACTAAATTCATTACATATACACAGAACCAGGACATAGCCCAGTCAATAAATACACTAGCAGGACCAAGTTCATTACAAAGTCACGAAGAGCTCCATGCACCATTTTCTCCCAATCACACTGCCCAAATGTGTAAAATGACTTTGGATTTCCAAATTGAAAAAACAAACAAACAAAGAGGCAGAACAGGGGAAGCTGTACAGGCATTGTGAGGCATAGATCCAGAAGTCAGGTGCACTGAAGTAAGTATGGGAGGAAGACTGATGAAGGTCAGGCTGTTGTTCCAATGGAGTCTCAGTGCGGCACATCAGTAGGATTATGAGAGGCGTACATATGATATGAATTTACTTTGGGCTGTGGGAAGAAGGATCTGGATGTCAAATTCAATAATGATCTAGCAGAACTGGTGATGAACCAGCTGAATGCCACCCATTCTGCATTGATGACAGATCCATTTTAAAGAGCTATCTGGAATTCTTGCGTATATATGACGCTCAAGACGTCACACCTAAAGACGGTGGTTTAAGACTGGAAAAACATGGGTGATTTTAGTTTTTTTTTTAAATTATAGAAACAGCGCCACCCTTGATGAAAGGTTGCATTTGGTATTGCAGCTCAACCCTATTCTACTGCCTAGAGGCTGAAATAACTTACACAGCCATGTAATTCCAATCTCATGCAACCTATTTAGGAGGGGAATTAATTAAGTCAGAAGAATCAGCCTCCAAATATCTTATCTGTATACTATCATTAGGCCAGGAGCCCACCGTGCCTGCAGACAGTGGGTTCTACTTGCTTTGTGCATGGCTTAGTAAATATAACTTTCTTTGCCAAGAAATATCTACGTTTTCTCCCTGGAGTTCTCTACTTTGTGAGAGATTATTGCATAATTACTGCAGCTAAACCAATGGAGCAAATGCATCGAACATCACAGGGAAATCGATTGTCTTTCCAGCCAGGGATCGCTGCTGTTGTTTATTTTATAAATATATTAATATTAATACAAATGTTGTTGAATGGTGAGTTATAAAAATAAGACAACCATTTCTGTATGTCAAGCAATGGTCGATGCGGAGCATGAATGTTTTACACTGTCCTGGAGTTACTTTTCTCTATTATTCCAGTATCCTAAAAAGAGGGATCGCAACACTGTTGTTTACTTGTTTGATCTCTGATGTTTCATATAGCACGATTCCTCTCCCCTTAGTGAAAAAATACAAAACATCAGAGATTCTGGAAATAAGCAGGCAGACTCAGGCATCGACCTGCAGAGTGGTAATTCATAGGCAGGCTAGCAAAAATTAATCTCTGCTGGTCTGCTTGTTAGTCTCCTTTGACCACATGTTGTTTGGGAGCCAATCACATCTTCTTCCCTTCTTCATATGCTGCCTAGATCCTTGCTTCTATGCCAGCTATAATCTATATTAGCTGGTCTTGTGAGGTGTTGTGATGCAGACTATCTGGTGGTTCTTATACTTGTTGTTGAGTGCGGTTGCAGAATTAACTCTTGTTGCCTTCTGTTGCTACCTTCCTTCTCTTGCTTTTCTCCTGAGTCTCTCATTGTCTATTCCTATGTGTGCGGTGTGTCGGAGTTTTGGTTTTCCCTTGTCTGTCTTTTTCTGTTTCCATCTTACTCCTGCCCTTTCCTTTCTTGGTGGGAGGGTGGAATCAGATTAGTGCAAGACTGCATTTTTTTCAGTTGGTGCAAGAGATATCTTTTTGACCAATACGACAATTTGTAGTTAGAAAATATTCACAGTAAATGCACAATTTATATATTTTTCTCCAGTTGCACTTTACAAAAACATCTTAGGCATGTATTAAAGTATCAGAAGTAATATATTCTTTACACTTGAAAGAGGACCTATCACCAGGGCAAAAGTGGACCAATTTTGCTCTTGTTTTATTCCTGCGGCTCACCTGAGTAATAATCTATTTATTTACTTTTAATTCTTTAAAATCCGTAATCTGGTTCAAGAGATATGGGTCTTTTTTATTTAGTTCTAAGTTATATAGTCTTTACCAAGGGGGCGTGGCTCACAGGATCCTCTGGGGCGTGTCTTTAAGCTGCTCTGCATTATTATGCTGTGAGCCACCCACCTTTGTAGAGACCATAAAAATAAGCATTAAATATAAAGGCCCATATCTCTAGAACCGAATGATAAAAAAATAAAATACTCAACAGGAATAAAATAAGTGTATAAACTGGCCACTTTTGATCAGGTGACAGGTGACAGGTCCACATACACAGACCTCTGGTGGTCAGTAGTAATATTGTATCTTTTTTTTAAATACAACTCCATCTGGTGGTAATAGAAGGTATTACAAATGATCCTCCAGGTTTTTGCGAATTTACTTCTTATTTTTCTATTTATTTATTTCTTTTTTTGTACTTGTTGTTATTGTTTTGTTTTTTCTTTTTAACAGAAATTTTGGGAAAATTGGGCATGCATTAAATCTTCAAATCTGGAGTTGAAAGAAGCCTCCTTCACAGCTTCAATGGACTTCAATTATCATATGGGTTCAGAGATATGTGTTGGCTTTGGCAAAATTCCTGCTAATAGATGAAACAAAAAAAATAAAAATAGAATAATTTTTATTTAATAATTATGACGTATGGTTTATTATGTAGCAAACATAATGTGCACCACTGTACGTAGACTATAAACAGCAGTTCAACCTGCCATGGGTGTGTGAGCGAAATACACTCCTTCTATGCCATTGGAACTCCAAATCATTAAGATTTGGTTTATGAGCGCTTGGGAAACCATTTCAGCGCACACACTTTGTGGTATACTGAACGTTTGTGCTTTATTACATCATGTGACCAGTTTATATAGTACCCCAAACAAAGAAATAAGTGTCAGCTGATCCCTATGACATCATTCAGTTATAAAACAAGATGGTTTCTATAAGATCAAAATGGATTGTATTCTCTCACAGGTGTGTCATGGTTGACAGACAGTCCTGTGGTGTCCGGCTGTAGGAGGTTGCAGCGTTTGGCTGCACAAACTGCTCCCTGACTTTCTATTCTTCCTGCTGTGGTGTAAATGGTATCATATGTATCTTCTCTGCTTGGGATTAATCCCTTTCCTTTTAGGATCCTGTGGATATCCTCACCTTTCAGCTGTTAATCATCATCACTTCCCCTTGTGTCCTTAAATACCCATATTTCCCCTTAGGGTACTTTCGCACTTGCATTATTTTTTTTTTTTTGCGCAATCCGCTGTCTTGGGAAACAGCGGAATCCGTTAACGGATTCCGCTGTTTCCCATAGACTTGCATTGATGACGGATTGTGCCAAAAGTACCTGCGTTGCTTCAGTTGGCCGACGCTCCGTTGCTTCCTCCGAGCGGAAGCAACGCTGAATGTAACGTTATTTGCTTGCGTCAAAATGACGCCGACCAGCGGATTCCGTTGCTTCCGTTAAAATTTATAATGGCTCCCTATGGTAGCGGATTCCGTTGCAAAGTGCTTTACAATGGAATCCGCTGCTGGATTCCGCTAATTTCTACTGAGCATGCCCAGAATGAAAAAAATGAAAAAAGAAAAAAAAACAGCCAACGTATTCCGTTAGACGGACACCTAACGGACGCCAAACAGATGCAACGGTCCGTTATTTCACAGGAATCAGCTAACGGATTACTGTGAAATAACGGATCCGTTGCATCCCTTGACACCACAAAAATAACGGATGCGTCAAAACGACCCAGCAACGGACCCAGCGGATTTCGCCCAACGCAAGTGTGAAACTAGCCTTAGTATTTGCTGGTGATAGAGTTATATTCCTATACAGGCCTTGGATGCAAGCAGTCTGTTTGTATTCATCAGAAGAAACATTGTTGTTTGTTGCTGTTCCTCTCCCTGAGTCTTCTTGGAGATAAGGTATTCATTCATTTCCTCCTGTTTGTACACCCTGTGTCTTCTTTAGAGCTTAGTCGAGTGGATTAAGCGCTCATCCCATCCATTCCTTACCTAGGGCTCAGTTCAGGGTCAGCTAGGGCCAGGTATCCTGTTTGGCGCATAGGTGCGGAATCAATCTAGAGTGGTCAGGGGAGCCAGGGGTTAGTGGGAGGTTTGGTCAGGGGTCAAAATCTCCATCTTCCATAGACGCAGGGTTCCCTTTCCCTTTCGCCATATGTGTGGTAGTTTCCCATACCCACGCAACAAAACCCTTCTACAATCAGGTTTCCAACTTTTCGTAGAAAGTCATTTATTGGAGGGAAGCTCATAAAAATTGTGCAAGGTTCTAAACTTTAAATGTGGGGATAATCTATTTCATTTACTGCAAAATCCAACCCAATATACTAAAAATTAATTCAATATAATAAAAGGAGAAGAACTAAATGGCACATCGGTAAATTCAGACATTTACATCATGGCCGAGTGCCAAGGCTAGTCGAATTTCCTCCTGAGCATTTCCCGTTATCTTTAAGTCTGCAATGACTTCTTTTTGCTATCAGCGCCCGAGTGTCCAGGATGCATCTAATTCAATTCCTGAGTCACAAATTTCCCAATAAGAACCTTGTGTCTGTTTTACTGCAGGCACGTAAAGAATGAAAAAGTGTGCTAATGTCACAGGCTATAAAAATGAGATATATATTCACCCAAATCTGCAAAAGCCAGAAAATTAGCATGCAATCCAGCCACAATGCATTATATCAGATGACGTGCCTAGTGGAGCAGCGAGGTTCAGTCATTTAGGCTGAGTGGGAATGAAGGCAAATGATCATTGCAATGGCTACGATGCCGTCCTGGCTCCCGACCAACCTCCAGAAAACTGTACTTGTTGTTCCTGTAATGGGAAACTCTACAAATTTGTGTAAGCGAATACACTTATTAACGACGCTGCGAAAACAGATTGATAGTGAAGATTCAACAATCACAGAGGAAAGAAACAAGTAAAAAAGCACAAATACAAAAATGGACTTACAGCGAAATCTATTATATATAGCGCGATGTATAAAATATATATATATAAAAAGCTGAATGTGTGTGTGTGTGTGTGTATGTATGTCCGGGATTGTCATCTGCACCGTCGCAGCTACAGCCACAAAATTTTGTACACACTTCTGGACCCCAAGAGCGTCATAGGCTATGTTGTGAGGTGAAAGTTTAACCCCACGCATTCCAATTTACCAATCAATTTTGCTCCTATCTACATAATGGGGAAAAAGTGTAACGAAAAGTGTATCCGCACCGTCGCATTCACAATCACAAAATTTTGCACAGACACCTCATGTGACCCAGGGAACGTCGTAGACTATGTTTTGACAGGAAAATGTAACCCTGCACTTTACAGTTGCTCTCCAAAAAACATGGCTCCATTAAAGTAAATGGAGCCTGGAACTACAGGTTATTAGTAGGAGCTGTGAATGGTTGCTATAGGAACAAAAGACATTCATAGAATAAGAAGCTTATATGTGAGGTAATAAGATGTCGGTGGGGAGACAGATAGAGAGAGACAGACAGAGACAGACAGGAAAAAGACAGAGAGATAGAGACAGACAGGGAAAGAGACAGACAGAGACAAACGATGAAAGAGAAAGACAGAGACAGATGGTGAAAGAGACAGACAGAGACAGACAGGGAAAGAGACAGACAGAGACAAACGATGAAAGAGAAAGACAGAGACAGACGGTGAAAGAGACAGACAGAGACAGACGGGGAAAGAGACAGACAGAGACAGACCTGGAAAGAGACAGACCTTGATAGAGACAGACCTGGATAGATACAGATGGGGAAAGAGACAGATGGGGAAAGAGACAGACAGACAGACATGCAGACAGGGACAGAGACAGGCAGACAGGGAAGGAGGAGACAACCAGAGAGACAGACAAAGATAGATGGGGAAAGACACAGACCTTGATAGAGACAGACAGGGAAAGAGACAGAGAAATAGAGACAGACAAGGAAAGAGACAGACAGAGACAGGCAGACAGGGAAAGATACTGACAGGAAAAGACATAGACAAAGAGATGGGAGACAGATGGGAAAAGAGACAGACCTGGGAAAGAGACAGACCTAGAAAGAGACAGATGGGGAAAGAAACAGAGAGATAGAGACAGACAAAAAAAGGAGACAGGCAGAGACAGGCAGACGGGGAAAGAGACAGACGGGGGAAAGAGACAGACGGGGAAAGAGACAGACAGGGAGAGAGACAGACCTGGAAAGAGGCAGACGGAGCACATTACTTGGCCAATTTAGTTAAATCTGTGTGGAATATCTGTGGTGTTGAAATATATGTTGTGAAATGCTTCTATTAGCTTAGTTTTTGCCTTTTAATAAGTACATTTCTATCTATTTGTTTTGTGGTGTGCAGAATACATTTTTGTTAATACATTCTATTTTGTTAACAGTTATTAACCCGGGCGAAGCCGGGTAGTACAGATAGTATATATATATACAGGGTGGTCCAAAGGTAGGTGGACAGTATGTATAACAGGGTTATCAAACATGGTGTAAAGTGAAACTGACTCAGTTGCCCTTAGCAACCAATCAGATTCCACTTTTCATCCTTCACAGACTCTTTGGAAAATTAAAGGTGGAATCTGATTGGTTGCTAAGGGTAACTGAGTCAGTTTCACTTTACACCATGTTTGATAACCCTATTACACACACTGTCCACCTACCTTTGGACCACCCTGTATATATACTGTATATATACTATTTGTTTCTTCCATTTTTTTCCCAGAAAAATCTTAAAATAAATAGTATAACATTTGGAAAAAAGAATTTGAATAAACACAACTTTGTTTTTTTGTTTACTTTATTTAGTGACCAACAAATGAAAAAAGTAAATAGTTTTTGCTCTTATTTTATTCTCGCAGATCCCCTTATTTTTTTTTTCTAACTCTCCCATACGGTTCTACAGATAAGGGACTTTTTATTTAGTGTTAGTATCGAAGGAGAGTGGCTCACAGACCAATAATCCACAGCAGCCTAAGGACACACCCAAGAGGATCCCGCAGACAAGTCAATGGGGAAGCCAGCATTTTTCCTGGAAATTTTCCAGAAAAATGCTCAAGTTCCCCATTGACTTCCATAATACCCAGCTACTCAATTTGAGCACATTTGAGTTTCCAACTGTGATAAGCGAGCATTGTAGTGCTCAATTATCACTATTTACAAGTACCAAGCACCTGAGCATGGTAGTGCCCGCTCATCACTAGTTACCAGTACTGAGCACCTGAGCATAGTAGTGCCCAGTCATCACTAGTTACCAGTACTGAGCACCTGAGCATGGTAGTGCCCGCTCATCACTAGTTACCAGTACTGAGCACCTGAGCATGGTAGTGCCCGCTCATCACTAGTTACCAGTACTGAGCACCTGAGCATGGTAGTGCCCGCTCATCACTAGTTACCAGTACTGAGCACCTGAGCATGGTAGTACCCGCTCATCACTAGTTACCAGTACAGAGCACCCGAGCATGGTAGTGCCCGCTCATCACTAGTTACCAGTACTGAGCACCTGAGCATGGTAGTGGACGCTCATCACTAGTTACCAGTACTGAGCACCTGAGCATGGTAGTGCCCGCTCATCACTAGTTACGAGTACTGAGCACCCGAGCATGGTAGTGCCCGCTCATCACTAGTTACAAGTACTGAGCACCCGAGCATGGTAGTGCCCGCTCATCACTAGTTACGAGTACTGAGCACCCGAGCATGGTAGTGCCCGCTCATTACTAGTTACGAGTACTGAGCACCCGAGCATGGTAGTGCCCGCTCATCACTAGTTACGAGTACTGAGCACCCGAGCATGGTAGTGCCCGCTCATCACTAGTTACGAGTACTGAGCACCCAAGAATGGTAGTGCCCGCTCATCACTAGTTACCAGTACTGAGCACCTGAGCATGGTAGTGCCCGCTCATCACTAGTTACCAGTACTGAGCACCTGAGCATGGTACTGGCCGCTCATCACTAGTTACCAGTACTGAGCACCTGAGCATGGTAGTGCCCGCTCATCACTAGTTACGAGTACTGAGCACCCGAGCATGGTAGTGCCCGCTCATCACTAGTTACGAGTACTGAGCACCCAAGCATGGTAGTGCCCGCTCATCACTAGTTACGAGTACTGAGCACCCGAGCATGGTAGTGCCCGCTCATCACTAGTTACGAGTACTGAGCACCCGAGCATGGTAGTGCCCGCTCATCACTAGTTACGAGTACTGAGCACCCAAGCATGGTAGTGCCCGCTCATCACTAGTTACCAGTACTGAGCACCCGAGCATGGTAGTGCCCGCTCATCACTAGTTACCAGTACAGAGCACCCGAGCAAGTTAGTGCCCGCTCATCACTAGTTACGAGTACTGAGCATCCGAGGATGGTAGTGCCCGCTCATCACTAGTTACCAGTACTGAACACCCGAGCATGGTAGTGCCCACTCATCACTAGTTACCAGTACTGAGCACCCGAGCATGGTAGTGCCCGCTCATCACTAGTTACGAGTACTGAGCACCAGAGCATGGTAGTGCCCGCTCATCACTAGTTACCAGTACTGAGCACCCGAGCATGGTAGTGCCCACTCATCACTAGTTACCAGTACTGAGCACCCGAGCATGGTAGTGCCCGCTCATCACTAGTTACGAGTACTGAGCACCCGAGCATGGTAGTGCCCGCTCATCACTAGTTACGAGTACTGAGCCCCCGAGCATGGTAGTGCCCGCTCATCACTAGTTACCAGTACTAAGCACCTGAGCATGGTAGTGCCCACTCATCACTAGTTACGAGTACTGAGCACCCGAGCATGGTAGTGCCCGCTCATCACTAGTTACGAGTACTGAGCACCCGAGCATGGTAGTGCCCGCTCATCACTAGTTACGAGTACTGAGCCCCCGAGCATGGTAGTGCCCGCTCATCACTAGTCAGTGCTGTCAATTACCAGAAAGGAAGACTAAGGTATCCAAAGTCAAGGTAACCTAAACCTAACCAAATACAAATCATCTTGGAATAAAAGATTAAAAAGCATCCAGCAAATAATTAGCTCCGTCTTCAGATTTTCAGGTAGGTGTTTTCTTCACCTTATACTGTTAATGTTTCACGGAAGTGAAAAAAGACGTGTTGATTGAGTTAGCGAGAACTACAGTATATGTAGAAAGGAAAACACATGAACTGCCGGTTGACATTTGCAGCATTGTGTGGTCGTTCCAATTGTGCGGACAGCGAGTTTTCCCACCTCAGATTGAGAACTGAGATGTTACAAAGGAGGCAGTTTCGGCCACATTGGCTTTCAGTACATACAAATATACTAAGAGTCCTCCTTACTCCATAATATATCAAGTCCCTCAATATGAACAGCAGTTGTGGAGTCAGGTCAGTGTATCAGATTTTTCTGTCTGCCTCTATCTACTTTTGCAGAGATGTATGCCTTTTTGGTGATAAGGACATTACGCTTCTCAGTAGTGTAATTATCATTGAACTTCATCATCCTCGCAGGCCAAAAAGAGGTCAAACAGGCTGTCAGGGGTGTGCCATGTGTGACTGACAGTCATGTGGTTTCTGGCCATAGAAGTTCACAGCGTTTGGCTGCGCAGAATACTCCCTGACTTTCTATTGTTCCTGCTGTCAGTATTCATTAGTATAGGGAGCTTTCCTGCTGGATTAATCTCTCCCCCTTTTGGACCCATCAGGAGCTCACCTTCCACCCAGCTGTTGATCATCAGCATTATCTTGGTGTTTAAATACTCCTTACTTCCTTGGACTGATGCTGGTAATATTTTCAGTTCCTTCAAGCCAAGGTTGCAAGTAGGTGGCTTGTACTCCTCTGTGGTATCGTTGCTGATGCTTTACTTCTTCCTGAGTCATCTAATGATATGCACTCCATGCTATTTTCCCCTGTGTGTCCCCCTTATGTCGTCTATAGTGTTTAGTGGGGTTGACAAAGAGCTCATCCCATCTGTTCCCTATTAGGGCCCAGCACTAGGGATATCTAGGGTCAGGTATCCGGCTTGGCGCATGGGTGCGGAACCTATCTAGGATGGTGAGGGACCCCAGGGACCAGCAGTAGGTTTGGTGAGGGGTCATCATCTTCCCTTTCCCTAAACACAGGGTTTCCCTTCCCTTATGCCATGTGCTTGGTACTTCCCCGTACCTAGGATGACACAACTTCTGTACAACATCCATATATTATCCAGAGGTGGATTCTCAAAGCTCTCGGTCCAGGTGAGAAGTACAAGTAGCATTGACAGGGGATGTTAGTGTTATACACCTGTCCTGGCTCCAGCGCTGGGCTTTCTTTCCTTCCCTATGGCCAGCTCCCTCTATACTGTGATGTCATCAGAACAGGCCTTTTAAGGTCGGCTCGAGCATATTGCGGCAGTAAAGCTTCTAGTTTACTTTCTTGCCACTCTGCTTCAGCTAGGTGTGTGATTATCTGTTATCCTGCATCCTGCTCCATCATCCGAGCTCAGTTCTGCTAAAACTGGTGCTGTTCACACCTACAACTCTGCTGCAGCAAGGTAGCAAACTGATTTTTGTTAATATTGTTGCCAGTCACATCTACAACCTATTTTTGTTTTGTCACCTAATAACGAGCCTGCCTCAGCTCTCCTGGTGCTGCTGCATCTACAACTCTGCTGGGTCAAGATCCCATGTCAACTTTCCTGGAGCTGCTGCACCTTCTGTTCAGTTTTTCCCGCACATTTGTCTCTGCTGCATCAAGTGCTTCCTGCTTTGCTTACTCATCTGCCGTC
Source organism: Anomaloglossus baeobatrachus (assembly GCF_048569485.1). NCBI lineage: Eukaryota > Metazoa > Chordata > Amphibia > Anura > Aromobatidae > Anomaloglossus > Anomaloglossus baeobatrachus. The sequence continues at coordinate 14,507,502 of NC_134360.1, read as the reverse complement.
ATCTGCAGAGGGGACTGACAGCGATGAAGAACAGATTCTACACAAAGCAATGAAACAGAGTAGACGCCCCGATGAGATACTGAAGTAACAGAGCTGCGTTTAGAGTGAAGGTTCTAAGCAGAGCAGGAACAGCGATGTAGCAGAGGGGCTCAGTAAACTGGAACCAGTGCAGCAGAGCTGAGTTTTAAATTAATTAAATGTAGCTGAGCTGGTCATCAGTGACAAGAGGCAACGTAACTACCCAAAATACTCCAGAAGGGACTGGAAGGGTAACATTAATGGCTGGACAAATCATTGGTGCAACCTGTGCACATGCACGGGGGCCCAAGAGATCAGGGGGGTCATTTCAACCTCCAAAGAGGGTGGAATTGTGCATTTTGATGAGTTAAAATGGCCCATATATTGTTCTTGCACAGGGACCCTCTTCTGTCTGTGTCCACCAAGGGGCACTACCACCTCCAAAGACGGTGGAATTATGCATTTTGGTGAGTTATTGGATTAAAAACAGCCCTTACATTACTCTTCCGTCTGTGTCCACCAGTAGGGGAGCATGTTGGTTTGCCATGTACAACCTTCCAATTGGACTTGGTTTTTGCTAGACCAACTCACCATCAATACCCCCCTCGTTAGTGCACAACGAGAACATGTAAACCACCCGAATATACAATGTATAAAACCACATTTCTAAACATTCTAAAAGGCAAATACAAATATATTAAACAGACAACAAACAATGAAATATACACCCTCTGTGACGCTGCAGAAGAAGTGACAAACTAATTAGAGGCATCCTGTACACCTGAGACAGACAGGCACCAGGAATAAATGTTTAATATCTCATGAGCCGTTATTCCTATAAACATGTCAAGCAGAAATATCGCATCCAGACAGCCCGACGATTCTAGCACATATTTTATATAGGTATGGGACCTCTGTAGGTATCCCAAACTTGGTATTGGCCAGTGGGGTACCAGCAGACTAATCATGTGTCCTATCATTGTGAAGATAAAATCATAACTGTAAATATAAAAGCATTGTCGTCCGCCTACGACATTCCCAGGCAAAGTTATGGCCAATAATTACTTTGGGATATTACAACACCAGCACGTTTGCTGCAAGTGCAAAATACTCTGGTCCCCATCATCTAGTCAATATGCTACAAATGCAACTTATTGTTACAAGTACAACCTATTACATTTTTTTTGTCACTTTTCTTTTCTTTTGATGTATATTACATTTTTCAATGAGCACAACATGGCAAAAAAAATTGGCAACACCAAAAAATTAGTCTGGTTGTCTTATAAACAAAAAGTGGAAAATTAATACAAGTTCTAGATGTAAAAGAATTTGTGTCAATATTTTAAATATCAGTAGATAAAATTCTGGTTCTTTACACTGAAGCTTCCAGTAATTGGGTGAAACCTAAATGGCCATCGCGCTCTGCCAGAGTGTTTTACAGAGGGAATAACAAATAATGAAACATGGAATAATTAGCAGCTAAACCCAAGTGGACATATGGAAACACAGACGAAAGCCTCGGGGAGATGATACTGGTTTGCTGCACGGAACATACTGCAGACTTGGCTTTTTCTGTAATGTGTTTATGTCATTATTATATTGAGTAGTTTGGGGAATTACCGTCCAAGTGCCTATTAATGATGACAGCACTAAGGTCTACACTTTTTAGCCTTTTTTTTCTAGGTATTCCCCAGGGAAACAATTTTTCAAGTGGACACCAAAATAAAGCTGTTGATATCATTCAATAGGGTTGTTAAAATGATGCCCCAAAAATATGCTGATCTCAGTGTATCCTTGTCACACGGAAATTTTTACAAACTGTCATGGCGGCGGCGGGTTCTGTTCAGACTACAGATTCTGACACTCCACCCAATAACTTCTCTGGTGTCTGTGATCAATGCATTCAAATGCGGATGTCAACCTGCGCAGTGGTAATTCATAAGCAGGCTAACGAGTTAATTTCTGTAAGTGTGCTTATTAGTCTGCTTTGATCACATGTTGTGGGGGAGTGTGATACCAATGTTATATGACGGAAGAATGAGTGTGATTAGATAGGAATCCTAATCATAGTGATCACAGGTCTTATTGATCCATCCAAACTCAGTATCAGAGAGGTGTCCTCTGGTTGACCCTATTTCACCATGATGAAGAGTACGTGTCAGTAGGTCTTGAACAAACCACTATTATGAGGAAGGAACACTTACAGTTCAGAATATGCAGGAAACCTCACGGCTCATTGCAACATATGCAGGAAACCAGTAGTCACCCAGCAACATGTGCAGGAAGCTACTGGTGCCCACAGCAGCGTGTAGTCGGGTTACATGACCATGACTCAGCAATCACATGCTGGTCACCAATTGCAATACTCAGTGCACACGACGACCACAATGTACAAAGTTTGGTATAAAAATACAGGGCTCGCTTAGTGAGACAGGGACATTTTTCCAGGACACTCAAGTGGACACACTGCGCCTGTGATGCAGAGGCCGGGTTGTCTTCCTTCTCACTAATCGAGTCCCTCCGATTAGAAAGAAATGCTACAACATACGGTAATGTTGATGCATATTTCTGTTATTGTATAAGATTCTATGACTAGTGCTAATGCCTATGTACCATTGATTATTCATGTGCTATTAAAATAAATAATATCTTGCTATAAAGAATCTTAGTATTCGTGCCTGATTAGGATATCAGTGAGCGCTTCGTAAGTACAGGCTTTCAGCCCCTTTTTAGGAGAATTTAGCAAGACAGGGAGCCAATCACATCTGCTCCCCTCCTAGATTCTTCCATCTGTGTCAGCTATAGTTTATCTTACCTGGTCTGGGGAGGTGTGATTATCCAGACTACCTGGTGGTTTTTATACTTGTTGCTGAGTGCAGTTGTGGAATTAACCTTTGTTGCCTTTTTGTTGCTACCTTCCTGCTCTTGCTTTTCTCCCAAGTCTCTCATTGTCTATTCCTGTGTGTGTACAGTGAGTCAGAGTTTTGGTTTTCCCTTGTCTGTCTTTATCTGTTTTCCATCACACTCCTGCCCCGTCGTTCCCTGGTGGGAGGGTGGTGATCAGAGTAGTACTGGTCAGGAACATATCCAGTAAGAGGACTTGGGTATCTCCAACATCAGGAGTAACTCTGAGGTCAGGGATAGCTTAGGGTCCCCTAGTGTGAGGGACAACATAGGAGCCCCTGTCCCTGCTATCTTAACAGTCACTTTGTGACAATCCCCGTGCGATAATCTGCACCGCAACTGTTCAATCTCCCTGCAGCGCCTCCATAGGGGATATGAAGCACTACACTGTTCCCACTGAAATCACTAGACTAGCCATGTAATGCACATACTTGATGGGTCCTCTGAAGAGTCACTATTGCTCAAGAAGAATATTTGTAGATCAATGCAATGAAATAGTATCATATTTACCGGCATAAATATAATCTTCATGTCTTGATGGATCCAGGCCATTCATGGTGAGCTCAACTGTGATGATAATTGGGTTCAAGTCGATATTTTTCTGCCAGTATTTACCCATGATTACTTGGTATTTTAAGACACATTTCTTTTGATATCCTGTGATACTCATTGATGCTTTTTGCTCTAAATTCTTCATAACTGCGCATGCGGTTCATGTATTTGCTCAAAATCAAAAATGCATAGCTTTCACACTAGGTATGGGGACATACTGAGTAAATGGTGAAAAGGGAGGGGAGGGAAGAGGGAAACTTCCCCCCTGCCCCTGGCTTCCCTGATGTCTTTAGATTGGTTCTGCGCCGAGCTGGATACCTGGCACTAGCTGACCCTGATCTGGGCCCTAGTTAGGGAACGGATGGGATGAGCTCTTAGTCAACCCCAATAAGTACTAAAGAACACACAGGGATAGCACACAGGGTTAAGCAAACAACTTATCTGCAAGATGACTTAAGGCCGCTTTACACGCAACGACATCGCTAACAAGATGTCGTTGGGGTCACGGAATTCGTGGCGCACATCCGGCCTCGTTAACGACGTCGTTGCGTGTGACACGTACGAGCGACTGCTATCGATGCAAAATACTAACCATATCGTTGATTGTTGACACGTCGTTCATTTCCCAAATATTGTTGCTGGTGCTGGACGCAGGTTGTTCGTCATTCTTGAGGCAGCACACATCGCTACGTGTGATACCCCAGGAACGACGAACAACACCGTACCTGCATCCTCCAGCAACAGCAATGAGAAGGGCATGACTTTCATGCGGCTGCTATCCGCCCCTCCGCTTCGATTGGACGCCTGCTGTGTGACGTCGCTGTGACGCCGCACGAACCACCCCTTTAGAAAAGACGCTGTTCGCCGCTCACAGCAATGTTGCTAGGAAGGTAAGTACGTGTGACGGTTACTAGCGATTTGCCCGTGATGCACAAACGACGGGGGCGGGTGCTTTCACGAGCGGCATCGCTAGCGATGTCACTGTGTGTAAAGCCCCCTTTAGAGAGAAGAATAGCAACATTCAACAACATTTCTCCAGATAATTACAAGCCAACTGCTTGGAAAGAGGACCGTATAGAAACTAAACTTTATCACCAGAAATATACCAAGGGGAAATGGAGGTATATAAAGACAAACAGTGTGAGGGATAATGAATAGCAACTGAAAGGAAAAGATCTCTGCAGGGTACTAAAGGGCAAAGAGAAAACCCTAACAGAGAAGACACACAAGGCTCCTTTTACATCACAGAGGAATGTATGGAATATCAAGGAGCAGTTTGTGCAGCCAAATGCAGCGACCAAAATTCAGGGCAATGTCTGGGAGCCCATTGCCCACCCCGTCCTACCCGGCTGTCTGGGAGCCCATCACCAGTCCCGTCCTCTCCGGCGGTCTGGGAATCCATCGCCCGCCCCATCCTCCCGGCCATCTGGGAGCCCACCGCCCGCCCCGTCCTCCCTGGGCTGTCTGGGAGCCCGTCGCCTGCCCCATCCTCCCCGGCTGTCTGGGAGCCCATCGCCTGCTCTGTCCTCCCCGGCCCTCTGAGAGCCTATTGGCCGTCCCGTCTTCCCCGGCCGTCTGGGAGCCCATCACCAGTCCCGTCCTCCCTGGCGGTCTGGGAGTCCATCGCCCGCCCCATCCTCCCGGCCATCTGGGAGCCCACCGCCCGCCCCATCCTCCCTGGGCCGTCTGGGAGCCCGTCGCACGCCCCGTTTTCCCCGTCTGTCTGGGAGCCCATCGCCCGCTCCATCCTCCCTGGCCCTCTGGGAGCCCATTGGCCGTCCCGTCTTCCCCGGCCGTCTGGGAGCCCATCGCCCGCCCCGTGTCCAGTGACCTTCTGCAGCTGGACACCACAGGGTTGTCGGTTGACCGTGACACACACCCGTGACAACAGACAGAACTTTGAAGGCTTCTGCGGAAGAGTGGCTCAGAACAGAAAAGTGGCACTGGTCCAGGAAATAAGTATGCTTTGTTTATATTTATTCAGCACCTTAGGGGCATTCAAAATAGTGGACAATTCCTTTAAGATACACTGTAGGTTGTAATGCATTTGCAATGATATCCATAGAAGTTTTCATCCAAATTCCATTGCCGTGCATTATTCCTTTAAATGCTGAAACATTTGCCGGCTGGCATCTATTTACACCGTTAAGTCCCTTTCCCCATTGTGTCAGCTGTTTATTGTGCCACAGATGAGATGCTCAGACAGCTGTTTCTATCCCCAGCATTATCGTGTCTGAACACTGGAGATTCTGCTTTGTGCTTCAATAAATAAGAGGAGCTGTTCCCAGGATAGATGGGACCTCACCCACGTGTCATACGCCGCCGCCGTGTGCAAATCCTGAAGCTGTATGTGGCTATTCATTAAAATGGAAACAATGATGGTTGACGGTCGATAAAAAACAAATGATCTTGTTGATATGCTCCATCCCTAATCTGCATAAAAATACTGGATACAATGTATATTGCTCACCATGACAACGGAAGCAATTGTAGCAACTTATTCTACAAACTCATTCCACAAATTCTGAAACTAGACTATCCTGACTGATCCGTCTCTAAGACATCGGCTGGGAAGGATTCAAATTAGTTATTTAAAGTGTCCTCAACTGTAGTTATGTCCCCCCCCCCCCCATGCTGTTAAAATATTGTAGCTATTTTTGAGAATTTTGCACACTCATTGTTCTTTAATACTTTGGCTGGGATCTAAAAGAACCAAAAAGAAAACTTTGAGAAGTGATATAATACACAATGTCAAGCAGAATGGAAGACTATATTGGGAGAATGCAACCCCCTTAAGGAGAACTTGTGTAAATTCCGTCATTCTCCCGAAACCTGGGTTATTCTTCACGTGTTCCTGCTCCTCTCTGTTCCTGAGATGTGGTCTGCGCTTCCCCGTATAAAATTCTAACCTCTTAGCCAATGGTGCAGATAAGATTTGAGTTGAGGACTACGCCCACTTGGCTAAATGTCTATATATATATGTGTATATATATATATATATATATATATATAGTGGGTATGGAAAGTATTCAGACCCCTTTAAATTTTTCACTCTTTGTCTCATTGCAGCCATTTGGTAAATCAAAAAATGTTCATTTTTTTCCCATTAATGTGCTCTCTGCTCCATCCCCATCTTGACAGAAAAATAAACAGAAATGTAGAAATGTTTGAAAATTTATTAAACAAGAAAAACTGAAATATCACATGGTCAGAAGTATTCAGCCCCTTTGCTCAGACACTCATATGTAAGTCCCATGCTGTCCACTTCCTTGTGATGCTCCTTGAGATGGTTCTGCTCCTTCATTGGAGTCCATCTGTGTGTAATTACACTGATAGGACTTGATTTGGAAAGGCGCACGCCTGTATATATAAGACCTCAAAGCTCAGAGTGCAGGTCAGACTAAATGAGAATCATGAGGTCAAAGGAACTGCCCAAGGAGCTCAGAGACAGAATTGTGGCAAGACACAGATCTGGCCAAGGTTACAAAAGAATTTCTGCAGTACTCAAGGTTCCTAAGAGCACAGTGGCCTCCATAATCCTTAAATGGAAGAAGTTTGGGACCATCAGAACTCTTCCTAGGCCTGGCCATCCAGCCAAACTGAGCAATCTTGGGAGAAGAGCCTTGGTGACAGAGGTAAAGAAGAACCCCCGAGATCACTGTGGGTGAGCTCCAGAGATGCAGTAGGGAGATGGGAGAAAGTCCCACAAAGTCATCTATCACTGCAGCCTCCACCAGTCGGGCCTTTATGGTACAGTGGCCGGACGGAAGCCTTTCCTCAGTGCAAGACATATGAAAGCCCGCATAGAGTTTGCAAAAAAACACATGAAGGACTCCCAGACTATGAGAATTAAGATTCTCTGGTCTGATGAGACAAAATAGAACTTTTTGGTGATAATTCTAAGCGGTATGTGTGGAGAAAACCAGGCACTGCTCATCAGCTGCCCAATACAATCCCCACAGTGAAACATGGTGGTGGCAGCATCTTGCTATGGAGGCAGGGACAGGATGACTGGTTACAATTGTAGGAAAGATGACTGCAGCCAAGTACAGAGATATCCTGGAAGAAAACCTTATTATTATAAAACTTATTATTATAGATATAATTTAATTTAGAGGCCTCCAATTTGCCTTGAGCTGTCAGGACAATACCTTCGGCAACCCACAGCCACATTGCTGGGGGGACAATAAGCATTGTGAGGGACATCCCCCCAATTCTCAACATTAACCATTTATAACCCCTTAGATGCAGATGTCATGAATGACACAGCATCTAAGGGGTTATAAATGGGCGATTATCTGTATAACTCAGCCGGCAGCTGCTCTGTACCGGGTGGGCTCAGCTCCTGAAGCATACATGTATGCCGGATGTCACCAATGGAAGTCTGGTGGCAGGATGCTAAGGGTTAGCTTTTGTTGTTTTTTTTCCTTTTTCATTAGTTGCTTTTTTGCATTAAGCATTTCAAAAACAGCTCCCCCCTTTTCCGAAGGCTGAACGTGGTATTGCAGTGTGAAGCCCCTCCAGTGTCGTGTCGGTGCATTACCTTCAGGGACTCCACTCGGCTGGATCTTGTCACAGGTAGGAGATCTTCTATTTAGGATTGTCGTGACGCCACTCTCAGAATTGCGGTCAGTGGGGACCGCCACTGCAGATTAAGGGAGGCCTGGGGCTGATGGTGGGTGCAGTCAGTTGTAATAGCCTCCTGAGAGTGAGGCAAGCCCCAGGGCCCTGTGTAAGTGTGTAGAACCACAAGGCGCAGAATAACTCCACACAAGCAGAATGTCTTTCAGGGGTTTTACTCACAGAAGGTGGCAGAGTGAGTAACCCGGGCGTAGCTGGGATGAACCAGGCTGGAACCAGGTGTCCTTCAGGCTGACTGATGAGGGTGACTACCGACTCGCCTTCCTTAGCCCTTTGCGTTTTGGGGTAACCCCGACTTTTAGTCCCTATGGGGGTCACCCAGGGAAGTTGCTGGTGCCTCTCTCCCCTTCGTTTTGGCCCGTTTGCTTGTAGCCTGGACCAGGACACTCCGGCTGCTTGCCTCCTGTGAACTATGGGCCCTAACTGTGGCGACGTGGCTGCGGACTCTGTAGTGTGGTCTTGGGGGTATGAAGTGCCCCCTCATGCAGGTTTGGCAAGGAAAGGTGGATCTATCCCTGCACTGGGACCTGCTACCCGTTTGGGCCTGGTAACTCCCTAGCAGTCTCCTTACTTCCCACTCCGTTGCTCTCTCTTTAGCTGAAGATGGATTTCGGGTAGCACTACTAGGTGACCGTTCTCCCCCGTCGGTAGTCACTGCGCGGACGCTGTTAGACTGCCACAGCCCCAGGGGTCTGCTCCTGACGTCTGCTCTCCCTGGACTGCTGCACTAAACCGGCTCACTGCTCCTCCTCTCCTGTTCTTGCCTACGCCACCTAGCAACCAGGCTCTCTACCACACCCCTTGAGTGGAGATGGAGGCTTCGCCCCCTCCACTCCTCAAGTGGAGGTGAAGGCTTTGCCCCCTCCTGGGATCCCCAGGGGTCCTCTCAAAGGTACATGTGTGAGACCTGATCACTATGCGCCTGTGTAGTCACACCTCGGTCAGCCTTCTGGATTACCTGTATTGTACTGTCCCCAGCATGGGTGCAGTACTCAGTGGTGCCTGACCAGGTCAGGGGCGCCACATTCCCCCTTAGTTATCACCAGCACGTCCTCGGGCTGCAAGACAACATTTTAAAATGCATAAAACATTAAAACATGGTAAAACTTTTAAAACCACCAGGTACCATACATCACCACCCTCCACCCACAAGTCCGTTAACCCACCCTAAACCCTTTCAGGAGGCAGGTCACCGGTTTCTTTTGGTAACCAGGTCTGGGCCATCCACTTCCCCAGACCTTTCCTCCAATCTTCCTCTCCCGTTGGCCGCGCCTTCAGCCACTTCTGGCAGGATGTAGAGGCGGCTTTCATGGTCTAGTGGTCTTCAGGGCATACCTGGCCTGGTGAAGCCGCGCCTTCAGCCACTTCTGGCAGGATCCAGAGGCGGCCTTCACAGTTGGTGCTGACCAGGTACCCTCTTTGTGGTGGAGAGCCAGGCCCCATAAACAGGCGTGCTCCCTGGTTGCAGGTGAGCCAGGCCCCATAAACAGGCGTGCTCCCTGGTTGCAGGCGAGCCAAGCCCCTAAACAGGCTGGCTCTGGTGGTGGTACCTCTGGGGTAACTATTAACACTGCGAGAGTTTGTGGCTATAGCCAGTTCATAGCCTTAAGGTTCATGGGTTTCTCACATTAGTTCATGTGGGCACATTTCTTGAACATTAACGTTGCAAAACTTTTCAAAACTTGTCAAACTGGTAACTTCTGTACTTCTTTCTTTACTTTACGCAGATTCCTCCTCACCAGGGCTTGGGCCTGTAGGGCTGCGGCACCTGTTGCTTTCTCCATCTCTGTCTTTTCTTTCTTCTTCTGTGTCTGTTTCTTTTTCTGTTGAGACAGCAGGTTCACTGTAGGGATGTCTGGGACATGGTGTAACATCCAATGCATACCATCCCCTTTCTCCTTGGTGCATGGTGAATTCCACTGAATCTCCTGTCCGTAGGTTCCTTCCTGGATGTCCTCTGGGCAAATGGGCTCTAACGTCTCTTCTGTTAACAAAGATGCCTTCTTTCATACCAGGAGCTACTATGAAACCATATCCACTCTTCAAGCTGAAATCTTCCACAACTCCACGACAAAGTGGACCTCTGACCTGGGATTTGGCTCTTCTTAAAGACCGTTTCTCTTCCAAGTCTCTGGCTGTTACTTCATCCTTCTTATCTGGAGATTGCTGTACAGGGGAAAACTTTGTTCTGCTGCGGCGCCGTGTCTTGCGGGCTGGATTCTGCTGGGTTGCTACTTCACTGCTTGCAGGCTCCCAGGTAAGGTTTCTGGACAAATCTTCCTCAGCGGAGGGTGTCGGGCTCTCTTCATCCCAGCGGGAGTACGGCAGCATCTCTGGCTCTGGGCATGGATCCACTGCTGATGGCTCCGGGGTCAGCTTCTCAGCTTCCTGGCCTCCTCTCCCCCTTAGTTCTTCTGAGCACTCCTGTTGTGGCAGCGCTGGGGATGGGTGTTCATCAGCAGGCCCGGGCGGGGGACTCTTTGGCGTGGTTGCTGCAGGAGTCGCCTTGGGGGTGTGCGGAGGGAGCAGATACCGGTCCACCATCTCCTGTGGGAACTGGGCCTCTAGATCAGCCTTCAGCTTCCAGTATGCGGGGTCCTCTCCTATCAGGGACTTCCTAGCAGGGACTTCCTTAGACTGGGGAGCGGTGTCTGCTCTGGCCTTGCAGGCCGGGGTAAACAGTGGTACATTCTTGTCTTGGCGGGCCGCGCCTGACATGGCGGCGGCCTGGTCTTGGCGGGCCGCGCCTGACATGGCGGCGGCCTGGTCTTGGCGGGCCGCGCCTGACATGGCGGCGGCCTGGTCTTGGCGGGCCGCGCCCTGCATGGCGGCGGCCTGGATCAGCGTCGCTGTCGCGGTCTCAATCAGGGTCGCAGCTGGAGTCTTAGCGGGCATCGCTACTGTGGCCGGTTCTTGGCGGGCCGGGCAGGGCATCGCTGCGGCGGCCTGAATTGGCGTCGCAGCTGCGATGGGATCTGTGCAGGCTGGGCGTCGCTGCAGCGATCTGGGCTTGGCGGGCCGCACCTGACGTGGCTGCGGCCTGGTTCAGCACCTCACTTGCGGCGCGGACGAGCGTCGCTGCTGCGGTGGGGTCTTGGCGGGCCGGGCCTAGCATGGCGGCGGCCTGGGTCAGCGTCACACCTGCGGCGTGGATGAGGGTCGCGGCGGCTGCCGGATCTTTGCGGGCCGGGCAGGGCATCTCTGCGGCGGCCTGGGCTTGGCGGGCCGCACCTGGCGTGGCTGCGGCCTGGTTCAGCGTCGCCGCGCCGGGCGCCTCTTCAGGGACCGCGGGCATGGCAGCAGGGGTCGGGGCACTCGCGCTGGCAGGGGCAACACTGGACTCACCCATCGGTGGTATCATCGGGGTCTGAGTCGTCGCCGTCCGGTCTGGCACTCGTCGCGTGGCTCTCCCCTCGTAGGCCTGAACCGCTGCAGCCATCTCCAGAAGCTCCGTGCGTCCCTCTCTGATCTGCTGCACGATCCTCGCCTCCAGTCGGTCACTGAACTGGGCAAGCTCCCGGGCCCACCAGGCAGCGGAACCCGGCTCTGGGCTCCTATCTTCAGACGCCATCTTCACCGCGTCGTCGCTGCTCTCCAGGTCTTCTCTCAGCAGCAGACTTCTGACTTCTTCTTGCAGCCGAAGTGCCAATTCCTTCACTTCCTGCAACTCCTTTCCCAGCAGCAGGCTTCTGGCTCCCTTTCTGTCCCGACGTCTCTGAACGCCTCCGCTCTCATCACTTGCGAGGTCAGGACCCTGCAGGGGATCTCTGGGTAGCCACACCTCTTCGTGGGCGGTAACTTCTCCCAGCGCGGGCTGCTGTTGTTTTTCAGCGCGCTTTTCATGGTGGCAATATGGCGGCGCTTCCAATTTTCCAAGCGGACCGCCCAGGCACATGGTCACCTGTCTGAACAGGTCTAGTCCTTATCCTGTTCGTGACGCCAGATGTGAAGCCCCTCCAGTGTCGTGTCGGTGCATTACCTTCAGGGACTCCACTCGGCTGGATCTTGTCACAGGTAGGAGATCTTCTATTTAGGATTGTCGTGACGCCACTCTCAGAATTGCGGTCAGTGGGGACCGCCACTGCAGATTAAGGGAGGCCTGGGGCTGATGGTGGGTGCAGTCAGTTGTAATAGCCTCCTGAGAGTGAGGCAAGCCCCAGGGCCCTGTGTAAGTGTGTAGAACCACAAGGCGCAGAATAACTCCACACAAGCAGAATGTCTTTCAGGGGTTTTACTCACAGAAGGTGGCAGAGTGAGTAACCCGGGCGTAGCTGGGATGAACCAGGCTGGAACCAGGTGTCCTTCAGGCTGACTGATGAGGGTGACTACCGACTCGCCTTCCTTAGCCCTTTGCGTTTTGGGGTAACCCCGACTTTTAGTCCCTATGGGGGTCACCCAGGGAAGTTGCTGGTGCCTCTCTCCCCTTCGTTTTGGCCCGTTTGCTTGTAGCCTGGACCAGGACACTCCGGCTGCTTGCCTCCTGTGAACTATGGGCCCTAACTGTGGCGACGTGGCTGCGGACTCTGTAGTGTGGTCTTGGGGGTATGAAGTGCCCCCTCATGCAGGTTTGGCAAGGAAAGGTGGATCTATCCCTGCACTGGGACCTGCTACCCGTTTGGGCCTGGTAACTCCCTAGCAGTCTCCTTACTTCCCACTCCGTTGCTCTCTCTTTAGCTGAAGATGGATTTCGGGTAGCACTACTAGGTGACCGTTCTCCCCCATCGGTAGTCACTGCGCGGACGCTGTTAGACTGCCACAGCCCCAGGGGTCTGCTCCTGACGTCTGCTCTCCCTGGACTGCTGCACTAAACCGGCTCACTGCTCCTCCTCTCCTGTTCTTGCCTACGCCACCTAGCAACCAGGCTCTCTACCACACCCCTTGAGTGGAGATGGAGGCTTCGCCCCCTCCACTCCTCAAGTGGAGGTGAAGGCTTTGCCCCCTCCTGGGATCCCCAGGGGTCCTCTCAAAGGTACATGTGTGAGACCTGATCACTATGCGCCTGTGTAGTCACACCTCGGTCAGCCTTCTGGATTACCTGTATTGTACTGTCCCCAGCATGGGTGCAGTACTCAGTGGTGCCTGACCAGGTCAGGGGCGCCACATTCCCCCTTAGTTATCACCAGCACGTCCTCGGGCTGCAAGACAACATTTTAAAATGCATAAAACATTAAAACATGGTAAAACTTTTAAAACCACCAGGTACCATACATCACCACCCTCCACCCACAAGTCCGTTAACCCACCCTAAACCCTTTCAGGAGGCAGGTCACCGGTTTCTTTTGGTAACCAGGTCTGGGCCATCCACTTCCCCAGACCTTTCCTCCAATCTTCCTCTCCCGTTGGCCGCGCCTTCAGCCACTTCTGGCAGGATGTAGAGGCGGCTTTCATGGTCTAGTGGTCTTCAGGGCATACCTGGCCTGGTGAAGCCGCGCCTTCAGCCACTTCTGGCAGGATCCAGAGGCGGCCTTCACAGTTGGTGCTGACCAGGTACCCTCTTTGTGGTGGAGAGCCAGGCCCCATAAACAGGCGTGCTCCCTGGTTGCAGGTGAGCCAGGCCCCATAAACAGGCGTGCTCCCTGGTTGCAGGCGAGCCAAGCCCCTAAACAGGCTGGCTCTGGTGGTGGTACCTCTGGGGTAACTATTAACACTGCGAGAGTTTGTGGCTATAGCCAGTTCATAGCCTTAAGGTTCATGGGTTTCTCACATTAGTTCATGTGGGCACATTTCTTGAACATTAACGTTGCAAAACTTTTCAAAACTTGTCAAACTGGTAACTTCTGTACTTCTTTCTTTACTTTACGCAGATTCCTCCTCACCAGGGCTTGGGCCTGTAGGGCTGGGGCACCTGTTGCTTTCTCCATCTCTGTCTTTTCTTTCTTCTTCTGTGTCTGTTTCTTTTTCTGTTGAGACAGCAGGTTCACTGTAGGGATGTCTGGGACATGGTGTAACATCCAATGCATACCATCCCCTTTCTCCTTGGTGCATGGTGAATTCCACTGAATCTCCTGTCCGTAGGTTCCTTCCTGGATGTCCTCTGGGCAAATGGGCTCTAACGTCTCTTCTGTTAACAAAGATGCCTTCTTTCATACCAGGAGCTACTATGAAACCATATCCACTCTTCAAGCTGAAATCTTCCACAACTCCACGACAAAGTGGACCTCTGACCTGGGATTTGGCTCTTCTTAAAGACCGTTTCTCTTCCAAGTCTCTGGCTGTTACTTCATCCTTCTTATCTGGAGATTGCTGTACAGGGGAAAACTTTGTTCTGCTGCGGCGCCGTGTCTTGCGGGCTGGATTCTGCTGGGTTGCTACTTCACTGCTTGCAGGCTCCCAGGTAAGGTTTCTGGACAAATCTTCCTCAGCGGAGGGTGTCGGGCTCTCTTCATCCCAGCGGGAGTACGGCAGCATCTCTGGCTCTGGGCATGGATCCACTGCTGATGGCTCCGGGGTCAGCTTCTCAGCTTCCTGGCCTCCTCTCCCCCTTAGTTCTTCTGAGCACTCCTGTTGTGGCAGCGCTGGGGATGGGTGTTCATCAGCAGGCCCGGGCGGGGGACTCTTTGGCGTGGTTGCTGCAGGAGTCGCCTTGGGGGTGTGCGGAGGGAGCAGATACCGGTCCACCATCTCCTGTGGGAACTGGGCCTCTAGATCAGCCTTCAGCTTCCAGTATGCGGGGTCCTCTCCTATCAGGGACTTCCTAGCAGGGACTTCCTTAGACTGGGGAGCGGTGTCTGCTCTGGCCTTGCAGGCCGGGGTAAACAGTGGTACATTCTTGTCTTGGCGGGCCGCGCCTGACATGGCGGCGGCCTGGTCTTGGCGGGCCGCGCCTGACATGGCGGCGGCCTGGTCTTGGCGGGCCGCGCCTGACATGGCGGCGGCCTGGTCTTGGCGGGCCGCGCCCTGCATGGCGGCGGCCTGGATCAGCGTCGCTGTCGCGGTCTCAATCAGGGTCGCAGCTGGAGTCTTAGCGGGCATCGCTACTGTGGCCGGTTCTTGGCGGGCCGGGCAGGGCATCGCTGCGGCGGCCTGAATTGGCGTCGCAGCTGCGATGGGATCTGTGCAGGCTGGGCTGGGCGTCGCTGCAGCGATCTGGGCTTGGCGGGCCGCACCTGACGTGGCTGCGGCCTGGTTCAGCACCTCACTTGCGGCGCGGACGAGCGTCGCTGCTGCGGTGGGGTCTTGGCGGGCCGGGCCTAGCATGGCGGCGGCCTGGGTCAGCGTCACACCTGCGGCGTGGATGAGGGTCGCGGCGGCTGCCGGATCTTTGCGGGCCGGGCAGGGCATCTCTGCGGCGGCCTGGGCTTGGCGGGCCGCACCTGGCGTGGCTGCGGCCTGGTTCAGCGTCGCCGCGCCGGGCGCCTCTTCAGGGACCGCGGGCATGGCAGCAGGGGTCGGGGCACTCGCGCTGGCAGGGGCAACACTGGACTCACCCATCGGTGGTATCATCGGGGTCTGAGTCGTCGCCGTCCGGTCTGGCACTCGTCGCGTGGCTCTCCCCTTGTAGGCCTGAACCGCTGCAGCCATCTCCAGAAGCTCCGTGCGTCCCTCTCTGATCTGCTGCACGATCCTCGCCTCCAGTCGGTCACTGAACTGGGCAAGCTCCCGGGCCCACCAGGCAGCGGAACCCGGCTCTGGGCTCCTATCTTCAGACGCCATCTTCACCGCGTCGTCGCTGCTCTCCAGGTCTTCTCTCAGCAACAGACTTCTGACTTCTTCTTGCAGCCGAAGTGCCAATTCCTTCACTTCCTGCAACTCCTTTCCCAGCAGCAGGCTTCTGGCTCCCTTTCTGTCCCGACGTCTCTGAACGCCTCCGCTCTCATCACTTGCGAGGTCAGGACCCTGCAGGGGATCTCTGGGTAGCCACACCTCTTCGTGGGCGGTAACTTCTCCCAGCGCGGGCTGCTGTTGTTTTTCAGCGCGCTTTTCATGGTGGCAATATGGCGGCGCTTCCAATTTTCCAAGCGGACCGCCCAGGCACATGGTCACCTGTCTGAACAGGTCTAGTCCTTATCCTGTTCGTGACGCCAGATGTGAAGCCCCTCCAGTGTCGTGTCGGTGCATTACCTTCAGGGACTCCACTCGGCTGGATCTTGTCACAGGTAGGAGATCTTCTATTTAGGATTGTCGTGACGCCACTCTCAGAATTGCGGTCAGTGGGGACCGCCACTGCAGATTAAGGGAGGCCTGGGGCTGATGGTGGGTGCAGTCAGTTGTAATAGCCTCCTGAGAGTGAGGCAAGCCCCAGGGCCCTGTGTAAGTGTGTAGAACCACAAGGCGCAGAATAACTCCACACAAGCAGAATGTCTTTCAGGGGTTTTACTCACAGAAGGTGGCAGAGTGAGTAACCCGGGCGTAGCTGGGATGAACCAGGCTGGAACCAGGTGTCCTTCAGGCTGACTGATGAGGGTGACTACCGACTCGCCTTCCTTAGCCCTTTGCGTTTTGGGGTAACCCCGACTTTTAGTCCCTATGGGGGTCACCCAGGGAAGTTGCTGGTGCCTCTCTCCCCTTCGTTTTGGCCCGTTTGCTTGTAGCCTGGACCAGGACACTCCGGCTGCTTGCCTCCTGTGAACTATGGGCCCTAACTGTGGCGACGTGGCTGCGGACTCTGTAGTGTGGTCTTGGGGGTATGAAGTGCCCCCTCATGCAGGTTTGGCAAGGAAAGGTGGATCTATCCCTGCACTGGGACCTGCTACCCGTTTGGGCCTGGTAACTCCCTAGCAGTCTCCTTACTTCCCACTCCGTTGCTCTCTCTTTAGCTGAAGATGGATTTCGGGTAGCACTACTAGGTGACCGTTCTCCCCCGTCGGTAGTCACTGCGCGGACGCTGTTAGACTGCCACAGCCCCAGGGGTCTGCTCCTGACGTCTGCTCTCCCTGGACTGCTGCACTAAACCGGCTCACTGCTCCTCCTCTCCTGTTCTTGCCTACGCCACCTAGCAACCAGGCTCTCTACCACACCCCTTGAGTGGAGATGGAGGCTTCGCCCCCTCCACTCCTCAAGTGGAGGTGAAGGCTTTGCCCCCTCCTGGGATCCCCAGGGGTCCTCTCAAAGGTACATGTGTGAGACTTGATCACTATGCGCCTGTGTAGTCACACCTCGGTCAGCCTTCTGGATTACCTGTATTGTACTGTCCCCAGCATGGGTGCAGTACTCAGTGGTGCCTGACCAGGTCAGGGGCGCCACAGCAGCTTTTCACTATTTATATAAATACAAAAATAGTCGTAATATCAGGTACACCCCGTCTACAAATTTGGTGTTAAATATTCAAAAAAAACAAAAAACAAATGAAATGAACTCTTGATTGACACAGAAAAATAGTAAAATATTCATATACAACAGAAAGATCACACGCGGTATAAAAAACACCAATCTTCAGTCTTATTTCCCAGCGCACACCAATTTCTTGACGCTAATTATGATTATCGTTAGTGGAATACAAGTTTTAATACTCAGGCGGCATCTGCGGAGGCAAATAAAATTAAATACTGAAATGTGCAATTCAGAGGGGATTAAACAATGATTAAGAAAATCACTTACATATCGTAAAATTACAAATATTCCTGCCATAGTAAAAGAAGGGGGGAAAAACATAAATCACTATTAACCAAGTAGGGAAAACACAGCCGTAAAGTCAGAATGGTCTGATGGTTGATAATTTACTGGTCTGGTGAGTAAATATATAGGGGTTTGGCAGGGCTGTATTTTGCCTTCGTGCTGCCCTAGGCACTTTAAGTGGTCGCACCCCTTAGTGACAACGTAACACTGAGTTTTCGCACACGACATCTGTTTAAGGCAGATCTACTCTGTAAAACACTTGAAAAAGTATCAATGAGAAACAAAGGGCACTAACACCCCCCCCCATGGGGATCACCACAGGCACATCAAAACAGCATGAGTATAAAATATTCCCACCACACTGTCCCCACTTATATACTGTGACTGTCACACTGCCCCTAATAAACTACACACTGCCCTCCCTTATAAATTATACCCACCACACCTTCCTCAATTATGAAATATGATCTGCACATTGACCTCACATCATGCTGCCCCCTCCTCACAATGTCCCATGCATGCTGCCCCCCTCCTCACAATGTCCCATGCATGCTGCCCCCTCCTCACAATGTCCCATGCATGCTGCCCCCTCCTCACAGTGTCCCATGCATGCTGCTCCCTCCTCACAATGTCCCATGCATGCTGCCCCCTGCTCACAATGTCCCATGCATGCTGCCCCTTCCTCACAGTGTCCCATGCATGCTGCCCCCTCCTCACAATGTCCCATGCATGCTGCTCCCTCCTCACAGTTTCCCATGCATGCTGCTACCTCGTCACAATGTCCCATGCATGCTGCCCCCTCCTCACAATGTCCCATGCATGCTGCCCCCTCCTCACAATGTCCCATGCATGCTGCCCCCTCCTCACAATGTCCCATGCATGCTGCCCCCTCCTCACAATGTCCCATGCATGCTGCCCCCTCCTCACAATGTCCCATGCATGCTGCTACCTCGTCACAATGTCCCATGCATGCTGCCCCCTCCTCACAGTGTCCCATGCATGCTGCCCCCTCCTCACAATGTCCCATGCATGCTGCCCCCTCCTCACAATGTCCCATGCATGCTGCCCCCTCCTCACAATGTCCCATGCATGCTGCCCCCTCCTCACAATGTCCCATGCATGCTGCCCCCTCCTCACAATGTCCCATGCATGCTGCCCCCTCCTCACAATGTCCCATGCATGCTGCCCCCTCCTCACAATGTCCCATGCATGCTGCCCCCTCCTCACAATGTCCAATGCATGCTGACCCTTCCTCACAATGTCCCATGCATGCTGCCCCCCTCCTCACAATGTCCCATGCATGCTGCCCCTTCCTCACAGTGTCCCATGCATGCTGCCCCCTCCTCACAATGTCCCATGCATGCTTCCCCCTCCTCTAAATGTCCCATGCATACTGCCCCCTTCTCACAATGTCCCATGCATGCTGCCCCCTCCTCACAGTGTCCCATGCATGCTGCCCCCTCCTCACAGTGTGCCATGCATGCTGCCCCCTCCTCACAATGTCCCATGCATGCTGCCCCCTCCTCCCAATGTCCCATGCATGCTGCCCCCTCCTCACAATGTCCCATGCATGCTGCCCCTTCCTCACAGTGTCCCATGCATGCTGCCCCTTCCTCACAGTGTCCCATGCATGCTGCCCCCTCCTCACAATGTCCCATGCATGCTGCCCCCTCCTCACAGTGTCCCATGCATGCTGCCCCCTCTTCACAGTGTCCCATGCATGCTGCTCCATCCTCACAGTGTCCCATGCATGCTGCCCCCTCCTCACAATGTCCCATGCATGCTGCCCCCTCCTCACAATGTCCCATGCATGCTGCCCCTCTCCATGAGCTCCTAATGCTGTCTTCCTCTTTTCCATAATGACACCTCCATGCTGCCCCATTCATCATACTAAGACCACCACACTACGCTTATGCTGAGACACCCCTCCCACACACACACACACTACCCCACTCTTGATATTGACTCCCCTACATTGCTCCGCTCCATACTGAGCCCACACATGCTGCCCCTTCTCCATAATGAGCTCCCAATGCTGCCCCCCTCTCATTCTGAGTCCTTACACTCCCACCCATCGATTTTGTCATTGCACTATCCCTCAACCCTTGTCCTCTGTCTCTAGGATTGGCCCCTCTCTCCCATTCCCCCAGCAGCAGCCGCTCTCCCCCGCCTTCACCAGCAGCCTCTCCCCCAGCATCAGCCTCTCTCCCCCCAGCCACCCCAGCATCAACCTCTCTCCCCCAGCGTCCCCCAGCATCAGCCTCTCTCTTCCCAGCCTCCCCCAGCATCAGCCTCCCTCAGCATCAGCCTCTCTCCTCCGAGCCTCCCGCAGCATCAGCCTCTTCCAGCATCAGCCTCCCTCAGCATAAGCCTCTCTCCTCCCAGCCTCTCCCAGCATCAGCCTCTCTCTTCCCAGCCTCCCCCAGCATCAGCCTCCCTCAGCATCAGCCTTCCTCCTCCCAGCCTCCCCCAGCATCAGCCTCTCTCCTCCCAGGCTCCCCCCCTCCCAGCCTCCCCCAGCATCATCCTCCCCCAGCATCATCCTCCCCCAGCATCATCCTCCCCCAGCATCAACCTCCCCCAGCATCAGCCTCTCTCCTCCCAGCCTCCCCCAGCATCAGCCTCCCTCAGCATCAGCTTCCCTCCTCCCAGCCTCCCCCAGCATCAGCCTCCCCAGCATCATCCTCCCCCAGCATCAACCTCCCCCAGCATCAGCCTCTCTCCTCCCAGCCTCCCCCAGCATCAGCCTCCCTCAGCATCAGCTTCCCTCCTCCCAGCCTCCCCCAGCATCAGCCTCCCCCCTCCCAGCCTCCCCCAGCATCAGCCTCCCCCTTCCTAGCCTCCCCCAGCATCAGCCTCTCTCCTCCCAGCCTCCCACAGCATCAGCCTCCCTCAGCATCAGCCTCTCTCCTCCGAGCCTCTCCCAGCATCAGCCTCTCCCAGCATCAGCCTCCCTCAGCATCAGCCTCTTTCCTCCCAGCCTCCCCCAGCATCAGCCTCTCTCCTCCCAGCCTCTCCCAGCATCAGCCTCTCTCCTCCCAGCCTCCCCCAGCATCAGCCTCCCTCAGCATCAGCCTCCCTCCTTCCAGCCTCCCCCAGCATCAGCCTCTCTCCTCCCAGCCTCCCCCCTCCCAGCCTCCCTCAGCATCAGCCTCCCTCCTCCCAGCCTCCCCCAGCATCAGCCTCCCCCAGCATCAGCCTCTCTCCTCCCAGCCTCCCCCAGCATCAGCCTCCCTCAGCATCAGCCTCCTTCCTCCCAGCCTCCCCCAGCATCAGCCTCCCCCCTCCTAGTCGCCCCCAGCATCAGCCTCTCTCCTCCCAGCCTCCCCCAGCATCAGCCTCCCTCAGCATCAGCCTCTCTCCTCCCAGCCTCCCCCAGCATCAGCCTCCCCCAGCATCAGCCTCCCTCAGCATCAGCCTCTCTCCTCCGAGCCTCCCGCAGCATCAGCCTCTCCCAGCATCAGCCTCCCTCAGCATCAGCCTCTTTCCTCCCAGCCTCCCCCAGCATCAGCCTCTCTCCTCCCAGCCTCTCCCAGCATCAGCCTCTCTCCTCCCAGCCTCCCCCAGCATCAGCCTCCCTCAGCATCAGCCTCCCTCCTCCCAGCCTCCCCCAGCATCAGCCTCTCTCCTCCCAGCCTCCCCCCTCCCAGCCTCCCCCAGCATCATCCTCCCCCAGCATCATCCTCCCCCAGCATCAGCCTCCCCCAGACTCAGCCTCTCTCCTCCCAGCCTCCCCCAGCATCAGCCTCCCTCAGCATCAGCTTCCCTCCTCCCAGCCTCCCCCAGCATCAGCCTCCCCCCTCCCAGCTTCCCCCAGCATCAGCCTCCCACCTCCTAGCCTCCCCCAGCATCAGCCTCTCTCCTCCCAGCCTCCCCCAGCATCAGCCTCTCTCCTCCGAGCCTCTCCCAGCATCAGCCTCTCCCAGCATCAGCCTCCCTCAGCATCAGCCTTTTTCCTCCCAGCCTCCCCAGCATCAGCCTCTCTCCTCCCAGCCTCTCCCAGCATCAGCCTCTCTCCTCCCAGCCTCCCCCAGCATCAGCCTCTCTCAGCATCAGCCTCCCTCCTCCCAGCCTCCCCCAGCATCAGCCTCTCTCCTCCCAGCCTCCCCCCTCCCAGCCTCCCTCAGCATCAGCCTCCCTCCTCCCAGCCTCCCCCCAGCATCAGCCTCCCTCCTCCCAGCCTCCCCCAGCATCAGCCTCCCCCAGCACCAGCCTCCCCCAGCATCAGCCTCTCTCCTCCCAGCCTCCCCCAGCATCAGTCTCCCTCAGCATCAGCCTCCTTCCTCCCAGCCTCCCCCAGCATCAGCCTCCCCCCTCCTAGTCGCCCCCAGCATCAGCCCTCTCTCCTCCCAGCCTCCCCCAGCATCAGCCTCCCTCAGCATCAGCCTCTCTCCTCCGAGCCTACCGCAGCATCAGCCTCTCCCAGCATCAGCCTCCGTCAGCATCAGCCTCTTTCCTCCCAGCCTCCCCCAGCATTAGCCTCTCTCCTCCCAGCCTCTCCCAGCATTAGCCTCTCTCCTCCCAGCCTCCCCAGCATCAGCCTCCCTCAGCATCAGCCTCCCTCCTCCCAGCATCAGCCTCTCTCCTCCCAGCCTCCCCCCTCCCAGCCTCCCTCAGCATCAGCCTCCCTCCTCCCAGCCTCCCCCAGCATCAGCCTCCCTCCTCCCAGCCTCCCTCAGCATCAGCCTCCCCCAGCACCAGCCTCCCCCAGCATCAGCCTCTCTCCTCCCAGCCTCCCCCAGCATCAGCCTCTTTCCTCCCAAACTCTCCCAGCATCAGTCTCCCCCAGCATCAGCCTCCCTCAGCATCAGCCTCCCTCCTCCCAGCCTCCCCCAGTATCAGCCTCCCCCCTCCCAGCCTCCCCCAGCATCAGCCTCCCCCCTCCTAGCCTCCTCCAGCATCAGCCTCCCTCCTCCCAGCCTCCCCCAGCATCAGCCTCCCTCAGCATCAGCCTCCCTCCTCCCAGCATCAGCCTCTCTCCTCCCAGCCTCCCCCCTCCCAGCCTCCCTCAGCATCAGCCTCCCTCCTCCCAGCCTCCCCCAGCATCAGCCTCCCTCCTCCCAGCCTCCCTCAGCATCAGCCTCCCCCAGCACCAGCCTCCCCCAGCATCAGCCTCTCTCCTCCCAGCCTCCCCCAGCATCAGCCTCTTTCCTCCCAAACTCTCCCAGCATCAGCCTCTCCCAGCATCAGCCTCCCTCAGCATAAGCCTCTCTCCTCCCAGCCTCTCCCAGCATCAGCCTCTCTCTTCCCAGCCTCCCCCAGCATCAGCCTCCCTCAGCATCAGCCTTCCTCCTCCCAGCCTCCCCCAGCATCAGCCTCTCTCCTCCCAGGCTCCCCCCCTCCCAGCCTCCCCAGCATCATCCTCCCCCAGCATCATCCTCCCCCAGCATCATCCTCCCCCAGCATCAACCTCCCCCAGCATCAGCCTCTCTCCTCCAAGCCTCCCCCAGCATCAGCCTCCCTCAGCATCAGCTTCCCTCCTCCCAGCCTCCCCCAGCATCAGCCTCCCCCAGCATCATCCTCCCCCAGCATCAACCTCCCCCAGCATCAGCCTCTCTCCTCCCAGCCTCCCCCAGCATCAGCCTCCCTCAGCATCAGCTTCCCTCCTCCCAGCCTCCCCCAGCATCAGCCTCCCCCCTCCCAGCCTCCCCCAGCATCATCCTCCCCCTTCCTAGCCTCCCCCAGCATCAGCCTCTCTCCTCCCAGCCTCCCACAGCATCAGCCTCCCTCAGCATCAGCCTCTCTCCTCCGAGCCTCTCCCAGCATCAGCCTCCCTCAGCATCAGCCTCTTTCCTCCCAGCCTCCCCCAGAATCAGCCTCTCTCCTCCCAGCCTCTCCCAGCATCAGCCTCTCTCCTCCCAGCCTCCCCCAGCATCAGCCTCCCTCAGCATCAGCCTCCCTCCTTCCAGCCTCCCCCAGCATCAGCCTCTCTCCTCCCAGCCTCCCTCAGCATCAGCCTCCCTCCTCCCAGCCTCCCCCAGCATCAGCCTCCCCCAGCACCAGCCTCCCCCAGCATCAGCCTCTCTCCTCCCAGCCTCCCCCAGCATCAGCCTCCCTCAGCATCAGCCTCCTTCCTCCCAGCCTCCCCCAGCATCAGCCTCCCCCCTCCTAGTCGCCCCCAGCATCAGCCTCTCTCCTCCCAGCCTCCCCCAGCATCAGCCTCCCTCAGCATCAGCCTCTCTCCTCCCAGCCTCCCCCAGCATCAGCCTCCCCCAGCATCAGCCTCCCTCAGCATCAGCCTCTCTCCTCCGAGCCTCCCGCAGCATCAGCCTCTCCCAGCATCAGCCTCCCTCAGCATCAGCCTCTTTCCTCCCAGCCTCCCCCAGCATCAGCCTCTCTCCTCCCAGCCTCTCCCAGCATCAGCCTCTCTCCTCCCAGCCTCCCCCAGCATCAGCCTCCCTCAGCATCAGCCTCCCTCCTCCCAGCCTCCCCCAGCATCAGCCTCTCTCCTCCCAGCCTCCCCCCTCCCAGCCTCCCCCAGCATCATCCTCCCCCAGCATCATCCTCCCCCAGCATCAGCCTCCCCCAGCATCAGCCTCTCTCCTCCCAGCCTCCCCCAGCATCAGCCTCCCTCAGCATCAGCTTCCCTCCTCCCAGCCTCCCCCAGCATCAGCCTCCCCCCTCCCAGCCTCCCCCAGCATCAGCCTCCCCCTTCCTAGCCTCCCCCAGCATCAGCCTCTCTCCTCCCAGCCTCCCCCAGCATCAGCCTCTTTCCTCCCAAACTCTCCCAGCATCAGTCTCCCCCAGCATCAGCCTCCCCCAGCATCAGCCTCCCTCAGCATCAGCCTCTCTCCTCCGAGCCTCCCGCAGCATCAGCCTCTCCCAGCATCAGCCTCCCTCAGCATCAGCCTCTTTCCTCCCAGCCTCCCCCAGCATCAGCCTCTCTCCTCCCAGCCTCTCCCAGCATCAGCCTCTCTCCTCCCAGCCTCCCCCAGCATCAGCCTCCCTCAGCATCAGCCTCCCTCCTCCCAGCCTCCCCCAGCATCAGCCTCTCTCCTCCCAGCCTCCCCCCTCCCAGCCTCCCCCAGCATCATCCTCCCCCAGCATCATCCTCCCCCAGCATCAGCCTCCCCCAGCATCAGCCTCTCTCCTCCCAGCCTCCCCCAGCATCAGCCTCCCTCAGCATCAGCTTCCCTCCTCCCAGCCTCCCCCAGCATCAGCCTCCCCCCTCCCAGCCTCCCCCAGCATCAGCCTCCCCCTTCCTAGCCTCCCCCAGCATCAGCCTCTCTCCTCCCAGCCTCCCCCAGCATCAGCCTCTTTCCTCCCAAACTCTCCCAGCATCAGTCTCCCCCAGCATCAGCCTCCCTCAGCATCAGCCTCCCTCCTCCCAGCCTCCCCCAGCATCAGCCTCCCCCCTCCCAGCCTCTCCCAGCATCAGCCTCCCCCCTCCTAGCCTCCTCCAGCATCAGCCTCCCTCCTCCCAGCCTCCCCCAGCATAAGCCTCCCTCCTCGCAGCCTCCCCAGCATCAGCCTCCCCCTCCCAGCCTCCCCCAGCATCAGCCTCCCCCCTCCTAGCCTCCCCCAGCATCAGCCTCCCCCCTCCTAGCCTCCCCCAGCATCAGCCTTCCCCCTTCCAGCCTCCCCCAGCATTAGCCTCCCCCCTCCCAGCTTCCCCCAGTATCAGCCTCCCTCCTCCCAGCCTCCCCCAGCACCAGCCTCCCTCCTCCCAGCCTCCCCCAGCATCAGCCTCCTTCAGCATCAGCCTCTCTCCTCCCAGCCTCCCCCAGCATCAGCCTCCCTCAGCATCAGCCTCCCTCCTCCCAGCCTCCCCCAGCGTCAGCCTCACCCGTCCCAGCCTTCCGCAACATCAGCCTCCCCCAGCATCAGACTCTCTCCTCCCAGCCTCCCCCAGTATCAGCTTCTCTTCCCCCAAGTCTCCCCCAGTATCAGCCTCTCTCCTCCCACCCCATACGCAGATCTCCGGTCTGCATTAGAGACACCCCCACGCTCCTTATGACTCTTCAGCTCTGCGAGCACTTACCTGCTCCAGGGCCCGCCGTCATCTTCCTGGCTCACGTGAGTATCCTCTTCTGACACCGGCTTCCACCGCGGCGTCCTCTGCGGCATCCTGCTGTGAGCTCTGCATGTGAAATCTACACAGCATTGGACGCAGCACAGAGGAAGGAGCTGATTGGTGCGCCTGTGACCCCGGAAGTGCAGGCGCCGGCAGTTCCGGGGTCAATCAGCTCTCTGTGCCCGGCCGCCGCAGTTTGTCTGCATTCGCATCTTAATTGATGCGGATACAAATAAATAAAGGTGCGCCTCTCCCCCTCCCCCCTCCGAAAATACAGCGGATTTAATGAATGTTTATAAAAAAAAAATTTATTTATTTTTTTTACTGCTAGAAGGTGCCGCCCCCCTGCATCCTGCCGCCCCAGGCACGGGACCACGGGTGCCTAATGGTAAATACGGCCCTGGGGTTTGGGCTAGGGTGTGATTAATTTAGGAGTCTAGTCTGAGGTCTGAATTAATTTGGGGTCTGAATAGCCCCCTGATAAATTTACGCATGTGGTCTGTATAAGTTTGTATGAATTTAGTAGTGAGGTCTGGGGTCTGAATTTTTTCTTGGGTCTGGTTTAGGGACAGAAAGGCACGGAGAGGTGGCTGAGAGGCACTGTGTATCGAAGGCATCCTCCCATTATGGGAGGTGCCTGTGCAACATTCCCAGTTAGTCAGTGTCCTGTCTGTCTAGCTAGTTGTCAGGTCCATTACCTATTCCTGAGTATGCCTGCCTATTCCTGCCATGCCCACCACCCCTGTCCTTACCTACCTGTCCAGCCTGCCTCAGTCACTCCGCCGGTAACTGTCTATACCTGAGTCCATCACCTGCCCTGGGGGTTAGCTGCCACAGTCCTGTTTACTGCCCTGGAAGTAATACCTGGTGTCCACTTCGTGATTGGTCTTAGTTAAGCCACTCCTACTAAAGGGTAAGTCTGGGTCCCCCTGTCATCCAGTGGGTCCATGAACCCCGCTTGTTGCCTCTACACTGACTGTGAGCATTACACTCCTGTTGCCTATCACGTTCCTAGACCCTTGCTTGCCCTGAACTCACCCTGGCTAGTGAGCAGGCTAGTGAGAGCACTAGTCTCCCCACTGCAATAATTCAACACAAGTGTAGACACAAAAGGAAAACACTCCAAGCATTAGTCTCCTCACTGCAATAATTCAACACAAGGGTAGACACGAAAGGAAAACACTTCAAATAACTCCAATGCAGCTAACACCACAGCTGCAATTGTCACAAAACTTCAGCTTCTTCCAGAGACAGGCTCCTTCTAAAGTGGACAGCTTAGATTTGAGAATCTATAACCGGCACCAGCTGGTAAGACACGTGACTATTTATAGTGAAGGTGAGTGGTCACACAGAGCTGCACCTGGATTAAGGCTCCAAAGGATAGCCAGATAGGAAAAAGTTCTTAACCCCTACTACACCAGAACACAAGCTGCAGACCTGCTCACAATAAGAGACCTTCTGGTCCCAGACTCACCAGAGGACTCCCCTGAGTGGGGCACACCCATGACAGGATGAATTATTTTCTTTGGATTTGTTTTGCAATTCTTTAATTTGTAGAGTGTTCAGGTTCCTTTAAATCTTGGAGTCTGATTAATTTCTTGGTCTGGCTTGGGGTCTTAATTAATTTTTAATTTGGATCTGATGGATTTAGGAGTCTGATTAATTTACGGGGTCTGAATGACTTTAGCTGGGTGTAACTAATTTATGTGTTCTCTTCCATCAGAGTCTGGTCTATTGTTTAAATCAGGTTTTGTGTGAAACATATCATTTTTAATTATTCAGATTTTTTTCACATCATAATCTTTATTAAAAAAATTAAATTTAGAACTCATGCAATTTTGGCCATTGGGTATTTTTTGGACTCTAGCTTGTTGTTTCAGGAAATGCACATGTACATTAGCAGCAATGGACAGTCTCCAACCCTATCTTTTGTACTGAAGCATCTAATGAGCGTGTGCATTGTACAGAGATGATGAACTGTGACAGTGACTATTGTGATTGTTGTAATCCTGTGTTATCAGGTGTGTATAGAGGGGTTATTGTAATCCTGCCTCTGATGATAAAGAGCCTGATGAAAACTCTTCCTGAAAAATATGAGTCTAGTGAAAATTTCAAGTTTATTAATTTTGCTTTATAATAAAAATCATAATATAAAAAATGCATTGTCGAAGGTTTTAAAAAATACACATGATACAAAAAAAAATATAATATTATTTATTTTCTTACTTTCTAAATCCGGTACACAGTCTGCATTGTTGTGCACTGGAGTCAACATTGATCGTAGTTTATGAGGAAGAACTATCGCTACAATTCAATCTATCAGCGCTGAATACAGATACGTTATGAGCGGCAGGTTGTTTTCTCGGAGCCTTTAAACCCATCCAGCATCCTTTGAATTGCACATATAATAGCCGCAGATTTCCAGGCGATGAATTCGATGTGTGGAGACGCCTCATCTTTTGTTTCTAGGGAACATTCGGATCATGAGAAAATTGTCAGTGTTCAGTTCTTTGGTAAAATTATACTAAATGTTGCGCTCATACACGAGACAGAAGTCAATCATCTCCGCAGCGCAGCACGGCGGAAATTCATCTTCTTTATTAATAGAAAGGGGGAGCAAGAATTCATCTTATTCTTTCAACTTGTGGAAAAAAACATAACAATAAATTATATGTAATCAGGAACTTGTTTATTTGCAGAAATGCATGTGATGCCCCTAAGCCTCAGTATAAAATTCACTGTACAACGCCACCACTAATGTCTGTGCATTCCAAAAACGCTGCATGTATCGGTCAGCCAGAATCTTTATAAGTCCAGATATAAAGTGCATGGAGGGTGTGGAGACTGATGGTATCTGGGACCAGCTTTCTGGGTGGGCATGATAAGTCTATATTGTATTCGATAGTAGATGGGCAGCAAGTGCAATGACTGGAACAGGGTGAAGGCACCAGTGTAATGACTGGACAGATAATATGACCCAGGCTGCTGCATTCAGGATAGATTAGAAAGGCAACCAGTGCAATGACGGTAACAGGGTGAGGATGGCACCAGTGTAGTGACTGGACAGATAATATAACCCAGGCTGCTGCATTCAGGATAGATTAGAAATTCAACCAGTGCAATGACTGGAACAGGGTGAAGGCACCAGTGTAGTGACTGGACAGATAAAATGACCCAGGCTGCTGCATTCAGGATAGATTAGAAATGCAACCAGTGCAATGACTGGAACAGCATGAAGGCATTAGAGTAGTGACTGGACAGAAAATATGACCCTGGCTGCTGCATTCAGGATAGATTAGAAAGGCAACCAGTGCAATGACTGGAACAGTGGGCAGGTACCAGTTTAGTGAGTGGACAGATAATATGACCCAGGTTGCTGCATTTAGGATAGATTCGAGAGGCAACCAGTACAATGACTGGAACAGGGTGAAGGTACCAGTGTAGTGACTGGAAGGATAATATGACCCAGGCTGCTGCATTTAGGATAGATTCAAGAGGCAACCAGTACAATGACTGGAACAGGGTGACGGTACCAGTGTAGTGACTGGACAGATAATATGACCCAGGCAGCTGCATTCAGGAGAGATTAGAAAGGCAACCAGTACAATGACTGGAACAGGGTGAAGATACCAGTGTAGTGACTGGACAGATAATATGACCCAGGCTGCTGCATTTAGGATAGATTATAAAGGCAACCAGTGCAATGACTGGAACAGGGTGAAAGCACCAGTGTAGTGACTGGACAGATAAAATGACCCAGGCTGCTGCATTTAGGATAGATTCGAGAGGCAACCAGTACAATGACTGGAACAGCGTGAAGGTACCAGTGTAGTGACTGGACAGATAATATGACCCAGGCTGCTGCATTTAGGATAGATTAGAAAGGCAACCAGTGCAATGACTAGAACAGCATGAAGGCATTAGAGTAGTGACTGGACAGAAAATATGACCCAGGCTGCTGCATGCAGGATAGATTAGAAAGGCGACCAGTGCAAAGACTGGAACAGTGTGCAGGTACCAGTGTAGTGACTGGACAGATAATATGACCCAGGCTGCTGCATTCAGGACAGATTAGAAAGGCAACCAGTGCAATGACTGGAGCAGGGTGAAGGTACCAGTGTAGTGACTGGACAGATAATATGACCCAGGCTGCTGCATTCAGGATAGATTAGAAAGGCAACCCCTATCCTGTAATCACATCTCCTATCCCGTAATCATGTCCCCCATCCTGTATTCACGTCCCCCATCTTGTACTCACGTCCCCCATACTGTAATCACGTCCCGATCCTGTAATCACGCCCCTATCCTGTACTCACATCCCCCATCCTGTAATCACGTCCCCTATCCTGTAATCACGTCCCCTATCCTGTAATCACGTCCCTCATCCTGTAATCACGTCCCTCATCCTGTAATCTCGTCCCCCATCCTATAATCACGTCCCCTATCCTGTAATCATCTCCCGTATCCTGTGGCTTCTTCTCACCTGATCTGTTTACATTGACCTTAATAATTTAACAAATGGATCCAGCAGAAATCTTTTTTTTTTTGCCGGACAAAAAAGTTGTGCAGACATAACTATTTTGTTGGGCTTAAAAAAAGTGATACCCCTTTTTACATAGCTGTACATGCCATAAAGGGGGTCCCTTACTTGTGAGATCCTCTACAAATTGCATGAGGATGCTGCTGAAAACAGCGGTTCCTGCAACCACCCCTTTACCATCAAGAGCCTATGTCATTTTTGCGTTTCCACTTTTTATCTAGTTTTTGTGCTTTTTGCTTATTTTTAATCTGTGCCTTATTCTTTTAATTTACACTTTTTAAACTCTATGTTATCTGTGGTTGAATGTTTTTATTTTATTTTTGTCATTGTGGCTGAGCTTTGGAGTTTTAAGATCTTTGCAGCCAATTGCAACTTTAAAATAAATAAAGAAAATCAATTTTTCTTTTGCGCAAATGTACTTTAGTCCCTATTTGCAGTCATTTTATATATGGCTGAACTTTTTGAGCACATTTTGGAAACTTTTACAAAAACATGCAACTTTAAAAAATAAATAAATAAAATCAATTTTTCTTTGGCGCAAATATACTTTAGTCCCTATTTGTAGTCATTTTATGTACAGTTAGGTCCAGAAATATTTGGACAGTGACACAAGTTTTGTTATTTTAGCTGTTTACAAAAACATGTTCAGAAATACAATTCTATATATAATATGGGCTGAAAGTGCACACTCCCAGCTGCAATATGAGAGTTTTCACATCCAAATCGGAGAAAGGGTTTAGGAATCATAGCTCTGTAATGCATAGCCTCCTCTTTTTCAAGGGACCAAAAGTAATTGGACAAGGGACTCTAAGGGCTGCAATTAACTCTGAAGGCGTCTCCCTCGTTAACCTGTAATCAATGAAGTAGTTAAAAGGTCTGGGGCTGATTACAGGTGTGTGGTTTTGCATTTGGAAGCTGTTGCTGTGACCAGACAACATGCGGTCTAAGGAACTCTCAATTGAGGTGAAGCAGAACATCCTGAGGCTGAAAAAAAAGAAAAAATCCATCAGAGAGATAGCAGACATGCTTGGAGTAGTAAAATCAACAGTCGGGTACATTCTGAGAAAAAAGGAATTGACTGGTGAGCTTGGGAACTCAAAAAGGCCTGGGCGTCCACAGATGACAACAGTGGTGAATGATCGCCGCATACTTTCTTTGGTGAAGAAGAACCCATTCACAACATCAACTGAAGTCCAGAACACTCTCAGTGAAGTAGGTGTATCTGTCTCTAAGTCAACAGTAAAGAGAAGACTCCATGAAAGTAAATACAAAGGGTTCACATCTAGATGCAAACCATTCATCAATTCCAAAAATAGACAGGCCAGAGTTAAATTTGCTGAAAAACACCTCATGAAGCCAGCTCAGTTCTGGAAAAGTATTCTATGGACAGATGAGACCAAGATCAACCTGTACCAGAATGATGGGAAGAAAAAAGTTTGGAGAAGAAAGGGAACGGCACATGATCCAAGGCACACCACATCCTCTGTAAAACATGGTGGAGGCAACGTGATGGCATGGGCATGCATGGCTTTCAATGGCACTGGGTCACTTGTGTTTATTGATGACATAACAGCAGACAAGAGTAGCCAGATGAATTCTGAAGTGTACCGGGATATACTTTCAGCCCAGATTCAGCCAAATGCCACAAAGTTGATCGGACGGCGCTTCATAGTACAGATGGACAATGACCCCAAGCATACAGCCAAAGCTACCCAGGAATTCATGAGTGCAAAAAAGTGGAACATTCTGCAATGGCCAAGTCAATCACCAGATCTTAACCCAATTGAGCATGCATTTCACTTGCTCAAATCCAGACTTAAGACTGAAAGACCCACAAACAAGCAAGACCTGAAGGCTTCGGCTGTAAAGGCCTGGCAAAGCATTAAGAAGGAGGAAACCCAGCGTTTGGTGATGTCCATGGGTTCCAGACTTAAGACAGTGATTGCCTCCAAAGGATTCGCAACAAAATATTGAAAATAAAAATTTTTTTTTGGGGTTTGGTTTATTTGTCCAATTACTTTTGACCTCCTAAAATGTGGAGTGTTTGTAAAGAAATGTGACAATTCCTACAATTTCTATCAGATATTTTTGTTCAAACCTTCAAATTAAACGTTACAATCTGCACTTGAATTCTGTAGTAGAGGTTTCGTTTCAAATCCAATGTGGTGGCATGCAGAGCCCAACTCGCGAAAATTGTGTCACTGTCCAAATATTTCTGGACCTAACTGTATGTCTGAACTTTTTAAGCAAATTTTGGAAAATTTTACAAAAACATGCAACTTTAAAAAATAAATAAATAAAACCAATTTTTCTTTGGCGCAAATGTACTTTAGTCCCTATTTGTAGTCATTTTATGTATGTCTGAACTTTTTAAGCAAATTTTGGAAAATTTTACAAAAACATGTAACTCTTTTTGCTCCAAAAGAGGTCAAATGGAAAAAATAAAGAACATTTTTAATTTTTAATTTCAGAAATTGCTTACGCCACTTTAAAGAATTTACTGCAGAAAAAGTCATGAAGACAAAAAAAGAAAAGTGTAAAAAAATTAAAATAATTTGTAATTGTAAAATATTATTAATTGTAAAAATACAAAAGCAAATATTAAATCAAGATCCAAGTCTCTTCCTTTTTTTAAGACTGTTAATCCAAAAATAAAAAATCAGGGATATGCCTTTAAAAAAGTATCTGTCATCATTCCATGCTTCCCTGCTAATAGTCGTCAGCCCATTATAAAAAAACCCGAACATTTTGTAAATTGTTCTATACTTATTCTTACAAAAGTATATTTTTGTGCCCCAGGAAAGTATTAATTCTTTCTTGTATTCAGAGCTTTTGAAAAGCTAAGACTGGAAAAAAAAGAGGAATTGATGGCGATGAATAACAGCAAATCAATGTTTCTAGAGAATGTAATGAAATTGCGCTTGGCGAACAGCAGAAAAGCTATCTACGTGTAATTGTTGGTTTTGAGCATCTCCATTAACTGTCTTTAGCTGCCAAAATGTTTTTCTATTTAATTGATAAGGAAAAAAGATATTACAATATTTGATCAGTTACATGGTACTATCTAAGCTATGGTGCAGGGAAATAATACAAGAGGTCAATGTGTTAATTTGGTACATTTTTAAAGAATATTTGTATTCCTGGATAGTGGGGTACAAATTATTACAATTTTATTTTATGCTATTATTTAGAAAAAATAAATAATAATACAGTATGTTTGTAATATTATTGTCATTATATATGCATTTTTTTGAACTGGGAAAAATATAGTTTAAAGGGTTTTTCCATTTGCACAAAATTCCCAGTTTTCTCACCTCGGTGCTGGATTCTCAGCTACACTGCTCAGTACCCTTGTATAAGTTCTGCTGCTGCATCTGAACATGTGTGTAATGAAAGCCACTACTTACGAGTAGTACAGATGGAAGAATAGTCATTAAAGCGGGGTCTGGTAACAGGAGGACACGTATGGACACAGGGAGAATTCAGGACTAGTCAGGTCACAATCTAGGGTCAGTATTCCAGGAAGGCACGTAATAACTTCAGGGAGAAAACTGAGACGTAGTCAGATAACGGTCCGGGGTTAAAAGCCAAGACGTCACGACAGGAACAGAGAGCAGGCAAAGAGAAGTAAAGCAACAGTTCAGGGTCAGAAAACAGGGAGCAGAATAAAGCACAACTACCAAACCAGAATGTACAACTGGCAAGGTTCTGGGGGAGCATGCTCAGTAAAGAAAAAGGGCAATTACGAGAAAGACGAAACACCTGAGCACCCACCTCCCAGAACCAGAATGGAATCCTGCACAGTCAATCAGCCGGCCAGCTCAGCAGTCCAGAAAACACAGCAGAGCATCTCCACTGCAAGATGCTCTGGACAGAGCAATCATGACAGCGTGCTACAAAGAGACAGGTAAGTAGTGGCAGGAATCACTCATATCTGTGGGTGCTGTGTATGGGAGACATTATAGCAGCTATTCTAAACCCATTAGCTCTTAGACAACTGAATATTAGAGATAAAGCCTTTAGAGGAGAAAATTGGTGAAAAATGCAGAATGCGTATCATATAATGTCCAGCAACAGTGTAATTCCTCATGTATGTATGGTCATGGGTGACTAGAGGACACAGGGAAACCTATGCTGGTCATATGACTAGTGCTCCTGACCTCACCCTCACCCCAGAGGTGCCCTTAAAGGTAGGGAGGTCTGGACCCCCAATCTGGCCCTGTCTCCTGTACGGCCATGACCTAACAACTCTGCACCGACCAACCCAGAGGTAGGCTGGATACAAATTAATAAACCTCCCACAAGACAAAGACAAGGGGATAAAACTGAAACTCACGCACACAGCAAATATCCACAGAGAACAGACAAAAAGACAGCAGAAGGGATAAACCAAAGGGGAAAGAGAAAGTCACACCAAGGAACTTTTGTACAGCGCAAACAACAAATCGCTGGTCACCAAAAGGAAGATCGCCACAGATGCCAGGATATCGCAACACCTAAGCAGATGCTATCTTCGGCGCTAACTCAGAAAACTCCCCAGACTTAAGTAGGAGGAGACCAGCGGAAGGTGGTGATTAGCAACACTAACACATTAACACACCGACAACACTAACACACTGACAACACTAACACATTAACACACTGCTCCATGAGGCATTAACTCCTAAAGTGTCCAAAGCAGTGGTAATATAACAGCCAACACCCGGCAGAACAGAGCTCCTCAATAGAAGCCAGGTTGTGTGTTGGACTCTGAAGTGTGTACAGAGTCCAACCTGGTAGTAGCCAACTGCGGATACCAATCCGGGCAGCATATGATAGGGTGTTTGTCGGACTTTATAGAGTGGACAGAGTCCGACATTGTAGTAGCGATCCGCAAACGCGGATCCGGACCGTTCATGACATGTACACACATATGGGTTACAATGTGACTGTAGGATAGCAAGGGACAAGGGGCACCTATACGGTCCCCCACATTGGGGGACCCTAGGCTAACCCTGTCCTCAGGAATACCCCTAATGGTGGAGATGTCTGAGTCTCATACCTTGCTATAATCCCTACCAGAGATAATCTGTCCCTCCCAGAGAAGGAAGGGGCAGGAGTGTGATGGAAACATAGATTTAGAAAAGACAAACTCAGACACACTGGAAACTCTCAGGAACAAACAGTAAGAAACAAAAGAGAAAATCCAGAGAAATAAGGCTTCAACTAAAGGACAACAAGGGTTAAAGCCACAACTGCTCACAACAATAATGCTCAAAACCACCAGTAAGTCTGAATTAAACCACCTCTCCAGACCAGTATAGACAAGCTATAGCTGGCACTAATGGAAGTGTCCAGCCAGCATATATAGGAGGAGAATTAATATGACTGGCTCTCCCATAGAATGTGACTAATGGAGATAAACAAGCAGACCAACTTGATTATCTCCTTTAGTCCTAAGGGGTACTTTGCAGCAGCGATATCGTCGGGGACAAATCGAAAGTGATGCACATCCGGCGCCGGTAACGACGTTGCAACGTGTAAAGCCTAGATGCACCGATAAACGATAGCAAAAGCATCGTAAATCGGTGATCTGTGTAGTGTCGATTATTTCCATAATTTCACTGCAGCGACAGGTATGATGTTGTTCCTTGTTCCTGCAGCAGCACACATCGCTGTGTATGAAGCCGCAGGAGCGAGGAACATCTCCTTACCTGCATCCCGCCTGCAATGAGGAAGGAAGGAGGTGGGCGGGATGTTTACGTCCCGCTCATCTCCGCTTCTATTGGCCGCCTGCCGTGTGACGTCGCTGTGACACTGCACGATCTGCCCCCTTAGGAAGGAGGTGGGTCGCCAGCGAGAGCGACGTCGCAGGGCAGGTAAGTCTGTGTGAAGCTGCCATAGCGATAATGTTCGCTACGGCAGCTATCACAAGAGATCACATCTGCGACGGGGCGGGGACTATCGCGCTCAGCATCGCTACAATCGGCTAGCGATGTCGCAAGTAGTAGATCTCAATTACTTTGTTTCTCATTTGTTCCTGAATTTGTTTGGATTGGCTTGATGTCTAACTTTTGAGGATCTTTTGGTATACTTCACTTTGTCAGTCAGGTCCTATTTAAGTGATCTCTTGATTGAAAACAGTTGTGGCAGTAATGAAGCCTGTGTGTGGCTAGGGAAATTGAACTCCGTTTTCCAAAGATGTGATAAATCACAGTTAATTTATGTTTTTGGGGGGGAATCACTTTTTCACACAGAGCCCTGTAGGTTTGCATTTCTCTTTCCCTTAATAATAAAGACCTTCATTTATAAGCTTCATTTTGTGTTTACTTCTTGTGATGCTAGTCTCTAGGTGGTGCTAGACACTACTTGCGTGAATGTGAAAGGAGAGGTAATCAGACTAGCCAAGGTCAGAAGCCAGGAGATAGCGACAGGACACTGGGAGCAGACAGAGACGAGGTCAAGATACAAGCCAAGGTTCAGGATTCTCGAAGAGTACGTGCAGGTGGGGATGTGGTCAGGAGGAGGTCTGAGGTCAGAGTTGAGAGCCAAGATCAGAACACTAAATGCTAAGGAGCCAAGAGCACTACTGTAAAACAGGAAGTACAATTAGCGGCTCCGAGCTCCGAGTTCCGAGCTCCCTAATGAAGCAGAGCAATCACCCATGAGAAACATTAGCACGGGCACTTCCAAGGACCAGCGAAGAACCCGGGGTTGAGTGACAACCCTGCAAAAAGCTGGAACGGCAAGTACCGGCTCCACAAAAGAGCATGGCAGAACATAATACAAGGTGCTCCGCGTGTCAGAACCGTGACACTTGTTTTATCTTTGTCTAATATTTAAATTTGTTTGGTGACCTGAAACATTTAAGGAAAACAATAAGAAATCTTGAAGGGGGCTAACACTTTTTCACACCACTGTAGTACAACAACGTGCAATATTCTCCAAAGCTCCGTTTTTTGCTTCATTAGATGTGGACCATGCGTGGAGAATGGGTGGAGGGGCAGCGGTGACTCAATGACCTTAACATGTTCTAATAATATATAAGTAAATAAAGTTTTTAAACCAGAGATCCCTTGATAAATCACCTTATAAACCCAACTTTCCTCATCTCACTTCCCGTCCCTGTAGATTCCAGTCCCATTAACTGCATTCTGGCCAAACCTATGTGACTCAGCAACGTGTGGGAACCAACCTAATGCTGAATGGCTGTTTTCTTCCTGGCAAAGCTCTTCAATTACTCATTGATTAATACTTGCTGAGATTGAAGTAGTGGCATCCTGCATTGCAGAGACCAAATGAAGCTGAACATTCATGGAAGTCCCGGCTCATGAATCTTAAGTTATTCTTTCTTAAGAAGGATCGATATATTGGTCTACAAAGGCTTGGTTCTAACTCTTTTATAACCACCGACTCATGACTGTCTGTGAGTACTACGGACATATGCAATTTAAATAAACAGGAGGAACAAAGAATTTAAGAATTTAATGTATCAAAAAAGTGTATTAACGTTTATTTAAAAACACAAGGTGGTAATAAAAATTGCGAATGTGATTAAAACATGCATGTGAAGGAAATACAAAAACACCTTTGCACCATAGAATATATTGAATAACATAATACTTTGTAAAGAATGATGATATCTCTTTAAATAACAAATGTCTTAGGTCATGGGGTTAATGGGATTTTTAGAAGTCATTTTAGCAATATTCTAAATACCAGGCAGAGACCCATGTATACATAGTCAAAATATCCCTGCAAAAAAATCATAAATTCTGGGCATGACCGCCTCATCTAGCAAGGGGATAACACAGTTAGTGCCCGGAAGTGTGGAAATGATCATAGGTGTTGCAAAGTCAGACAAAAAAGCACATGTGTATAGTCAGGAAAAACCTTGGAAATACTATGTGCCCCTCAGACCTTATATAGATATGATATGGTAAAAATATAAAACCTACAAAGATAGAGTTGGTATGAGTAAATGTGTCCCCTAATAACAGCTTGATACATACCAATTCTAAAGTGCCTGGTGCAAATTATGTAAAGGTAAGTCCCAAGTGTTCAGGGTGTCCCCCAGAGAAAAGCCACCAAACCCCTTGACGCGCGTTTTGCCAGGCAAGAATGATCCTCATTTCAAATTACTTTTTCAGGGAGGGAGAAAAGTGATTTGCAGACATAATCTGTAATAGAAAACCTCTAAAATAATGTGGGCACCTACTTTCATTACTTTAAGTATGTATGGAATAAAGTTTATATATAACAAAGTTTTCAATTTGTTTTAGTTAATCCTTTTGTTGCATTGTAGGTTGATGCTAAATAAATACAAGTTACTATTATAAGATATATATGTTTTTCAATATTGTTGAACAATTACAAAAAACGACGGAAGGAAAAAGTCAGAAATTAATAAAAGAGCTTATAGATTGTGTGGTTTTCTCTTCCTGGGGTTAGGGATAGGGATGTGCCCCTCAGACCTTATATAGAGTTAGATATGGTAAAAATATAAAGGCTACAAAGGTGGAGTTGGTATGAGTAAATGTGTCCCATAATAACAGCTTGATACATACCAATTCTAAAGTGCCTGGTGCAAATTATGTAAAGGTAAATCCCAAGTGTTCATGATGTCCTCCAGAGGAAAGCCCCCAAACCCCCCCGACGCACGTTTTGCCAGGCAAGAATTATTCTCATTTCAAATTACTTTTTCAGGGAGGGAGAGAAGTGATTTGCAGCCATAATCTGTAATAGAAAACCTCTGAAATAATGTGGGCACCTACTTTTGCAGGTCCTCGATGCCAGCAAGTGTGTATGACGTAGAACACGTCATGCACTGCGGCTTCAGAAGTAGGAGGACAAAGATGGCCGAAAGAGGAGGAGCCAGACCCGGAAAACGGAGACACCCATTTGACCAGTCTGCACTACACCGACCGCTTAGGTGAGTATTATAAAGTGATTTTTAGGTTCTACACAGCGGCCTGGGCTCTAATATAAAGCATGTTAGAATGTGTATATAAGAGCCCACTGGTAGTGGCCGCAGCTTATCGGGGACATATCTGGTGACAGGTTCCCTTTAATCATGCACACACCTGCCAAGATGGATTCCCAGACATATCTTCCATGTATCCTCTTCTGATTAGCAGGGCTTCTGCACACCACAGGTATGTGGGGTCCTAACGTCATTACGAGTGGTGCTGGACATCCCCTTTAAGGTTGTCCTTTTCAGATATATTTAAAGTCTAATTCCAGAGACTCCGTGTAAAGTAACATCAGGAAATCCCCCGTAATGGACCTGTTGGCAGTTTCTTCGGCTGAGTCATTTTACAGATAATAAACCATTTTCATATCAATTATACAACTAAATTCCTTGCACCTGATTATGTAAAACGATGTGAGAAGAACGCTGGAAGCGGAAGACGTCTTATACGGAATCTGTCACCAGAATATCTCTATAAATGAAGTCACCAATTACTGCAGATCCCTAATAAAGGACTGAACCGCTGACCACGAGTCCTGATTCCCTGTTCATTGCTGCTGCGTGTACACACAAGTCGTCGCCATCTCCATACATTATTCCTGTCCCTGCAGGTGAGAAAACACCAGTGCAACATTGTCACAATAACACCATCATTCTCATATTGTTCTTTGCGCTCTCCTGCGGTTTATAGCCATTGTTCTGGATTCTCGGCTCCGACAGATGTCACATTTGTTTTCCAGTCCTCAGAAGACAAATGCCAAAGGCAAAACTAACATTTTTGTTAAAGTGAGTTATCATCCTGCTTTAAGCAAAATTGCACCACCTAGATTTCACCCCTAAAAGGACAGCAAACAATAGTTATTCTGCATAGAGTAGACTGGGTAAAATCATTAAAGGGAATCTGTCAGCAGGTGTTTATTATTTAATCTGAGAGCAGCATAATGTAGGGGCAGAGACCCTGATTCCAGTGAAGTGTCACTCGCTCAGCAGCTTGTTGTAGTTTTAATAAAATCAGTGTTTTATCAGTAGGAGATTATCACTACAGGACTAGGTGTCTGGTGCCAGGTAGTCCTCCTGCTCTGTGTAACCCTACCCCCACCAGTGATTAGCAACTTTTGACCTATGCATAATGTACACAGAAAGCTGCCAATCAGTGATGTGGGCGTGGTTATACACAGAAAGCTGCCAATCAGTGGTGTGGGCAGGGTTATACACATAAAGCTGCCAATCAGTGGTGTGGTCGAGGTTATACATCGGAAGCTTTCAATCAGTGGTGTGGGCAGGGTTATACACAGAAAACTGCCATTCAGTGGTGTGGGGGCGAGGTTATACATCGGAAGCTTCCAATCAGTGGTGTGGGTGGGGTTATACACATAAAGCTGCCATTCAGTGGTTTGGGTGGGGTTATACACAGATAGCTGCCAATCAGTGGTTTGGGTGGGGTTATACAAAGGAAGCTGCCAATCAGTGGTTTGGGTGAGGTTATACACAGAAAGCTGCCAATCAGTGGTTTGGGTGAGGTTATACACAGAAAGCTGCCAATCAGTGGTGTGGTTGGGGTTATACACAGAAAGCTACCACTCAGGGGTGTGGGTGAGGTTATACACGTAAAGCTGACAATTAGTGGTGTGGGCGGGGTTATACACATAAAGCTGCCAATCATTGGCGTGGGTGGGGTTATACACAGAAAGCTGCCAATCAGTGGTGTGGGCAGGGTTATATACAGAAAGCTGCAAATCAGTAGTGTGGGTGGGGTTATACACAGAAAGCTGCCAATCAGTGGTTTAGGTGGGGTTATACACAGAAAGCTGCCAATCAGTGGTTTAGGTGGGGTTATACACTGTCACTGGAATTCACTGGAACGTGTTGCGATTGTCTAGATCTGAACGGAGGTATCACTGAGATCACACGATCTCTCCATCTTACCATTCATGCAGCCGGGCGGTCGGTGCACCGGGATCTTCTGTAGGATGGTCTGACTTCTCTGTTGTCACAGAACTTTGCTCAGTAAATCCTACTCTACTTTGTTACTTTGTGGCATTTTAAGCCGGTTGTTGCAGAAATTGTAAAAAGCTTCTCACCAGTGGACCCTTTTAGTGTATTCAGCAGAATTCATGATGTTTTCTTCTTCTCCACTGGCTCTTTATGCTGCTTTTCGCATTTCCTACTTCTCCTCTGTCACCATCACCTTCTTCTCACAAGCTGCTGAAGGTTGGGCTGATATCAACACAAAGGTGGTCTCCAGACCACCATGCCAAACAGCACAACTCCAATTCCCCTATATTTGCAGATACAGTTTTTCGAGGGTATTGCTAGATCTGTCACTCTCCACAAAGAGAAATGTTACCCCTCGGGTCCCACTTATAAGCCTCTCACCTAGCCAAATCAGATCTCATAGGTTGCAGTGATGAGGGGCAACACCCCGTGTGTGCAAATTGAAATTCTGGTTTGGCTTTTATCCTGTCATATAGCAAAGGTCGATATTGAATTTTAGGATTGCTACTTCCAAAAGGTGGCACGTCAAGGCCTCTTCCTCTCTGAAGAGGTCATTTACATATTTAATTTCCCAGAGGAGCATTGCACGGCTTATAAGCCTTCTTACACTGATATGTCAGGCATCTCACTGTCCACAAAGGAGAAAAGATACCTCTTGGATCCCTGTCTTTGGCCTCTCATACAGTCAAATACTTTGCACTGATGAAGGACAATATTCTGAAACACAGTGTCTAGAAGTTGAGTTTCTGGTTTGTCTTCTTCTAAGTCACGTGACAAGGTTCGATAAAGGGTCGATGTTGACTTTTAGAATTGCTACTTCCAATAGGTAGCATGTCAAGTCCTCTTCCTCTCTGAAGAAGCTATTTACATATTTAATTTCCCTGAGGAGCATTATGAGGCTTATAAGCCTCCTTACACTGAAATGTCAGGAATCTCACTCTCACAAAGGAGAAACTTTACCCCTTGGATCCCAGTCATAGGCCTCTCATACAGTCAAATACTTTGCACTGGTGAAGGACAATATTCTGAAACACAGTGGGTGCAAATTGACATTCTGGTTTGGCTTTTTCTTCTAAGTCATGTGACAAGGCTCATTAAAGGATTGATGTTCACTTATAGGATTACTACTTCCAAAAGGTGGCACTTCAAGTCCTATTCCTCTCTGAAGAAGCCATTTACATTTTTAATTTCTCAGAGGAGCATTGTGAGGCTTATAAGCCTCCTTACAATGAAATTTCAGCAGTGTCACTCTCCACAAAGGGTAAATGTTATCCCTTGGATCCCAGTCATAGGCCTCTCATACAGTCAAATACTTTTCACTAATGAAGGACAATGTTTTGAAACACAGTGTCTGCAAGTTGAGTTTCTGGTTTGTCTTCTTCTCCTAAGTCATGTGACAAGGCTCGTTAAAGGGTCGATGTTGACTTTTAGAATTGCTACTTCCAATAGGTGGCACGTCAAGTCCTCTTCCTCTCTGAAGAGGCCATTTACATATTTAATTTCCCAGAGGAATATTGCAAGGCTTAAAAGCCTCCTTATACTGAAATGTCAGGAATCTCACTCTCCATAGGTAGAAATGTTACCCAATGGATCCCAGTCATAGGCCTCTCATATAGTCAGATACTTTGCACTGGTGAAGGACAATATTCTGAAACACGGTGTCTGCAAGTTGAGTTTCTGGTTTGTCTTCTTCTCCTAAGTCATGTGGCAAGGCTCGTTAAATGGTTGATATTAACTTTTAGGATTGCTGCTTCCAACATCGTGGTGCCGAGGTCCAGAGCAATCCTCTAGAAAAGAATCTATGTGTTGCTTTACCCAGGTGAAGCCGTTTCTGATATTTTCCTTCCGCAGCGTTTGCATAAAGGATTATATTTCTTTAGTCGGCTGTGAAGAGAGAGTGAAATTCTACTTGTTGGGGATGATGACTAATGAGGGTGCGTGGTGTCTGCAGCGGCCTCTACACTGCGAGCAGAGGATGCCCTGATATGTTACACTTCAGGAATTGTGAAAATAGGTGTGGGTGTGAATTCTATATCAGCAGCGCACGGCATCAGCATTAAAGTGCGCGACACCAGAGTGGAAATAAAGCTTTTGGCTTTGGTTTGTTCCTAATATTATTTTGTAAGAGCTGAAACTTGTAACCTGCCCCTGCAAGACCATCACATCTGCAAGGACTGAGGCTGCTTTCACACAGCCGTTTTTTGATGAGCGGCACAATACGGCGCTTTGCAGAAAAAACGCAACAGGTTTTTTTGCCGCCGGTTGCGTTTTTTCTGCATAGACTTGCATTGGCGCCGTATTGTGCCGCATGGCCTTGCGTTGCATCCGTTTTTTTGCCGGATGTGGCATATTTAGCCCATGCGGCGGCCGGATGGAACGTTGCCTGGCACGTTTTTTTGTGCGGTGAAAAAAACGCATTGCGCCGGATGCGGTGCGATTTACAATGCAAGCCTGTGGACGCCGGATGCGGCGTCCTGCGGCAAAAACCGCAACCGGCCGCCGGATATGTTTTTTTGCACTGCGCATGCTCAGTATCAAGCCGCATCCGTCAAAAAACGGACGGGCCGCATGGAAAAACTTATGCAACGGATCCGGTTCTCTCGCCGCATTCTTTGCATAGGTTTTCGAGCCGCATTGAGCCGCACTGCAAAAACCGGATGTGTGAAAGCAGCCTGATGCTTCTGTCTCATAATATCATTTTAATTGTAATTGTTTGTCACTAAAAAGTAACGTAAATACAGTCCAAAAGAGGTTTAGAATCTAAACAGGACTAATGAGCAGACTTAGTATCCATCTAATGGTCACAGGTAACATAAAGGCAACACATACGAACGCTACAGGGGGCCTTAAAGGAAAATGGTCACAGATTGAAGAATGTTCAGGATCCCCCTATTAACCTATAAAAAAAAAAGTGCATTATTATCATACAAAGGCAATGACCAATGGGTAATGCAAAAGGAAAAACAAAGAAAAGGTTCATCTGTACTAGAGGACCAAACAAGGTACAGTAATGGGAGACCATTCTAATCTATACTTAGGAGTTACATTGTCGCTAATGTAAGCTGCCCTAATTGAATGTTGTTTTTTTTCATTTAGTCCCATTGCTACACTTGGATAAAATACAGCCGAGGGCTGAGAAGCAGAGGGCAGAAAACTGTCCACCGTTCTGCTGACCCCATAACTGCATGGCCGAACAGCAGCCGTACATCACCAAGCACAATGCAGAGCCATACATCACCAAGCACAATGCTGAGCCATACATCACCAAGCACAATGCTGAGCCGTACATCACCAAGCACAATGCTGAGCCGTACATCACCAAGCCCAATACCGAGCCGTACATCACCAAGCACAATGCCGAGCCGTACATCACCAAGCAGAATGCTGAGCCATACATCACCAAGCACAATACCGAGCCGTACATCACCAAGCACAATGCTGAGCCATACATCACCAAGCACAATGCCAAACCATACATCACCAAGCACAATGCTGAGCCGTACATCACCAAGCACAATGCCGAGCCGTACATCACCAAGCAGAATGCTGAGCCATACATCACCAAGCACAATACCGAGCTGTACATCACCAAGCACAATGCCGAGCCGTACATCACCAAGCACAATGCCAAACCATACATCACCAA
This sequence comes from Anomaloglossus baeobatrachus, assembly GCF_048569485.1. Classification (NCBI taxonomy): domain Eukaryota; kingdom Metazoa; phylum Chordata; class Amphibia; order Anura; family Aromobatidae; genus Anomaloglossus; species Anomaloglossus baeobatrachus. The sequence goes on along the minus strand of NC_134360.1, from coordinate 14,462,687 downwards.
GCACAATGCTGAGCCGTACATCACCAAGCACAATGCCGAGCCGTACATCACCAAGCAGAATGCTGAGCCATACATCACCAAGCACAATACCGAGCCGTACATCACCAAGCACAATGCTGAGCCATACATCACCAAGCACAATGCCGAGCCGTACCTCACCAAGCACAATGCTGAGCCGTACATCACCAAGCACAATGCTGAGCCATACATCACCAAGCACAATGCTGAACCATACACCACCAAGAACAATGCTGAGCCGTACATCACCAAGCACAATGCCGAGCCGTAAATCACCAAGCACAATGCCGAGCCATACATCACCAAGCACAATGCCGAGCCGTACATCACCAAGCACAATGCCGAGCCGTACATCACCAAGCATAATGCCAAGCCGTACATCACCAAGCACAATGCTGAGCCATGCATCACCAAGCACAATGCTGAGCCGCACATCACCAAGCACAATGCTGAGCCATACATCACCAAGCACAATGCTGAGCCGCACATCACCAAGCACAATGCTGAGCCATACATCACCAAGCACAATGCTGAGCCGTACATCACCAAGCACAATGCTGAACCATACACCACCAAGCACAATGCCGAGCCGTACATCACCAAGCACAATGCTGAGCCATACATCACCAAGCACAATGCTGAGCCGCACATCACCAAGCACAATGCCGAGCCGTACATCACCAAGCACAATGCCGAGCTGTACATCACCAAGCACAATGCTGAGCCGTACATCACCAAGCACAATGCTGAGCCATACATCACCAAGCACAATACCGAGCCATACATCACCAAGCACAATGCTGAGCCATACATCACCAAGCACAATGCTGAGCCGCACATCACCAATCACAATGCCGAGCCGTACATCACCAAGCACAATGCCGAGCCGTACATCACCAAGCACAATGCTGAGCCGTACATCACCAAGCACAATGCTGAGCCGTACATCACCAAGCACAATGCCGAGCCATACATCACCAAGCACAATGCTGAGCTGTACATCACCAAGCACAATGCCGAGCCGTACATCACCAAGCACAATGCCGAGCCATACATCACCAAGCACAATGCCGAGCCATACATCACCAAGCACAATGCCGAACTGTACATCACCAAGCACAATGCCGAGCCATACATCACCAAGCACAATGCCGAGCCATACATCACCAAGCACAATGCTGAGCCATACATAACCAAGCACAATGCTGAGCCATACATCACCAAGCACAATGCCGAGCCATACATCACCAAGCACAATGCCGAGCCATACATCACCAAGCACAATGCTGAGCCGTACATCACCAAGCACAATGCCGAGCCGTACATCACCAAGCACAATGCTGAGCCGTACATCACCAAGCACAATACCGAACCATACATCACCAAGCACAATGCTGAGCCATACATCACCAAGCACAATGCTGAGCCATACATCACCAAGCACAATGCCGAGCCGTACATCACCAAGCACAACGCTGAGCCGTACATCACCAAGCACAATTCTGAGCCGTACATCACCAAGCACAATGCTGAGCCGTACATCACCAAGCACAATGCCGAGCCGTACATCACCAAGCACAACGCTGAGCCGTACATCACCAAGCACAATTCTGAGCCGTACATCACCAAGCACAATGCTGAGCCGTACATCACCAAGCACAATGCTGAGCCATACATCACCAAGCACAATGCCGAGCCGTACATCACCAAGCACAATGCTGAGCGTCTGATGGAGTAGTATATGTTGCGGACGGGGGACAGACCACGACAGGGGCTGCTCAGATCCGGGATCCGTCGCTGTGGTTCGAGTGGCAGCCGGACCCGGGCTCGTGCAGCCGTAGGTCCTCACAACTCAATAAGGCGGGAGTATTTACAGGGGGAGAGTTTGTCAGTGACGCCACCCGTGGTTTGCAGTGAGGGTTGGTGGCACCGCCGCTGCCTGGTATGGAACGCCCGGGCTGATGGAGCGGGGCAGCAGGATGGTATCCCCTCCACGGGTAGGGGAGGTGTAGTCCCGGGGCCCAGGTGTGCGGGAGAAGTATGCTGCGGAGAGTGTCATGCAAGGTCGGATCAGGCCAGAATGGTGTACTCCCAGTTCCAAAGGATTGCACACAGAGTCCATTGGTAAACCAAATTGCCAGTGACCGGTAGCCTCCGGCGGGTGTACTCGGGTCCCACAACCTGGTGTAGCAAACAGGGGTCCCTTCCTCCTGCACTCAGTGTTCGTGTCTTCTACAGGCCAACTCCGCTTGAAACGGGGAAGTCCACTCCCGGTACTGTGTATGTTGGGAGCTGTGGCCCGCAAAATCTGACCCATTGGATCTCTGTGGGTTCTGGCGGACACCCTATCCCCTGCGTTGGGCTTCCGTTTCGCTCTCTGGGCTTGCTGGTGGGACAAGACGTGGAATCTTGTCCCCGGCTGGCTAATTGACAAGGGGCTTGAAACCTTCCTCGCCCTAGGGTCCAGGCACCCCGACTGTGCACGGCCTCCAGACCGGATTCCCGCTGTCGGCACCGGCGGGCTACAACCCTGCCCCAGTCCACTTAAGGTCTCCCGCGACCGGATCTCCATCGCCTGTGGCCCTGTCTGCCGTCTGCCACCTAGTCAGTAGTCCGGTAGTCTAGGGGCCCCAACCCCTGACTCCGCTGTCACTCCACACTCCTCTCCCTTCAACTATCAGTCCTCGACTCTCTCTTCCAACTCAACTGTCTTGATCCCTCCCAGAACACCTCAGGACCCCTAGGTGGGCGCTCCCATCTGCCTGACCCCGCCCACTGGTGTGTCCCTATTGTCATGGGGGGTGACTAGGCTTTACTGGCTGGTGTTGTGCACCTGGGTTTGGGTTTGTGTTGGTATGCCAAGGAGGATGGAGTCCTGCACCTGGAGATTTGTACAGTCTCTGTGACAACCTGGTTTTGCCAGGGCGTCACATATAAGGTCGCTGCCACTGGACCCTAGAGGAGACGTGTCCTGTATGCAGCAGTCGTACATCACCAAGTGCAATGCCGAGTGTCAGATAGAACATTGTAAAGCCACCACCACTGGACTCTGGAGGAGACATGTTCTGTATGCAGCAGCCATATATCACCAAGCACAATGCAGAATGTCAGATGGAGCAGGGTAAAGCCAACACCACTGGACTCTGGAGGAGATGTGCTCTGTATGCAGCAGCCGTACATCACCAAGCACAATGCTGACCTTCGGATGGAGCGGTGTAAAGTTGCCACCACGGGACTCTGGAGAAGACATGTTCTGTGTCTGTAGAGCCTTCCCAGAAGAAAAAAAGGGGGAGTCGTCCAGCTCACCTGTCATCCAAATCCTGTGAATCCTCCAGGGTGCATGTAGCTTGCCGGTCAGTCCATACCGGTATGTGAGCAAAGGTTTGTGGAAGGGAGAGAGGCTCAGCACCAATCCAATAAATTATAAAAAAAAACCCTTTATTAATGTCTCTTTAAAATTATCAAACCTGAAAACACACAGTACAAAAATATGCGCAGGGGAAACGTTACGCGTTTCGGACCTGGATTATAAAAACAAGTGTCCTTAGTCATAAGTACTTACTTATGACTAAGGACAATAATCCAGGTCCGAAACACGTAAAGTTTCCCCTGCGCATATTTTTGTACTGTGTGTTTTCAGGTTTGATAATTTTAAAGAGACATTAATAAAGGTTTTTTTTTTTGTTTTTTTATAATTTATTGGATTGGTGCTGAGCCTCTCTCCCTTCCACAAACCTTTCCTTCCCAGAAGAGCAGGAACTGTTATAACTGCAAAGGGAGCAATTCCATATTATTATCTATAGGTGTACATTGGGAGGTCAGAGAAGCTCTTGTAGGTGTAATGTGACGGGTTCCAGTATATTAGCTATACAGTCTATAGATGGATATAAGAAATCTGGTGATGGCTGAACTACACCTAAAAGCAAATCCCAGGGGAAGACATATCATTGGTGCAACATTTGCATCCGCACAGGGGCTCAAGAGGTCAGGGGCCCATTTCTACATCCAAGAAAGTGGAATTGTGCATTTTGATGAGTTATTGGCGTGAAAAGGTCCCATGCATTATTCACACTATATGAAGTGGATGATACAGTATCAGCTCCATCTTTATCTGCACTGCTGAGGTTCTGGTACTGTTGTATATGTGGTTTAGGGGACATTCAGCCCCTTTTTCTGATGCTCAGCGGTTTCTAGCTAATACTAGGTTTGTAGAACAAGTAATGAACACTTTTATTCTTCTTTCTTTATTTACAATTTCTAATGACAAAATCTAAACTAGAAACAAAATATCCTGCAGCAGAAGAGTAAATATTTACAGAACAGAAATAACATTGGATACTTTGTAACGAAGTTCTTTGGTTTTCTGTTTCTAATGAGAGGCATCAGAATACAATTCCGTGAAACAATTGATACAAAGCTTTGCAGGAGAGCGGTGTGTGCCCTTCTATAGAGAATACAATACATTGTCCGTCCCACCCTCTGAACGCTTTTCTCTGTCGTGGGCGCCTGGTCCGTTTTGTGCAATTTATTTTTCCCCGTCTTCCAATATCTCGTCCGTACAGCTGGACCTCCATTTTTCATTGTCATTGTATTGTTGCATCTCTTTGAACTGACCAACAAAAAGGAAAAAAGAGGAGCGCTCTGACACCGCAGCGCACAGAATGACAGAATCAATCTCAGGACCACGAGATTATGAATCTGGAGATTATTACCTCTAATCACTGTAATGTTTCATTCTGTAATGTATTGTTATACAATGAATAAAGGAGCACTGGTGGGTTACAATGAGTCACCGAGGTGCACACTGTGTACGTCTCTGACATTCATGTCGAAGGCTCATAGTCCAGCAATAAGAGATTTCTTCATTGTTTCAGAGAGAATCCATCAGTAAGATCAACTCCACAAAACGCTAATATGGGCGCGAAAGTCTTTGAAATCTAAATCCATCAACACCTTTATATCTTCTATCTGTTGTTGCATTCCATAGAAATTAGTGTTTTAATTCATATGAAAATGAGATATTACCTGCTCTCCATCAACAACTTTATATCTTCTATCTTTTGCTGCACTGCAAAGAAATTCCTGTTTAATTCATATGCAAATGAGACGTTAAGTGCTCTCCAGCAACACCTTTATATCTTCTATCTGTTGCTGCACTGCAAAGAAATTCCTGTTTAATTCATATGAAAATGAGACATTAAGTGCTCTCCAGCAACACCTTTATATCTTCTATCTGTTGCTGCACTGCAAAGAAATTATTTTACTTCACGTGCAAATGAGACATTAGGTGCTCTGGGTATGACTGAGCACTTCCCGATTCTTTGCCTCCTCTGATTGTTTCACAACCAGCACCAGCCTCTTTGGCTTTATTAATAGCTCACTGTCTGTGTGACGTCAGACACCAGGCAATAAAAATCAACCAGTGAGCTATCAATCAAGGTAAAGAGGTGGAAGCTGGGTGAGAAATAATCTGGGGAGGCGGAGGCTTGGGAATTGCTCAGTCACACCCAGAGCACTTAATGTCTAATTTGCATACTAATTAAAATACTAATTTCTATGGAATGCAGCAACAGATAAAAGATATAAAGGTTTCGATGGACAGCACTTAATGTCTCATTTGCATTTTACTTAAATCACTAATTTCTATGGAATGCAGCAACTGATAAAATATATAAAGGTGTTGATGGAGAGCACTTAATGTCTCAGTTGCATTTTACTTAAAACACAAATTTCTATGGAATGCAACAACAGATAAAAGACATAAAGGTGTTGATGGAGAGGACTTAATGTCTCATATTCAAATAACTTAAAACACTAAATTCTATGGAATACAGCAACAGATAGTAGATATAAAGGTGGTGATAGATTTAGATTTCACATGTCTTACCATCTGATTCCAGTTATAGAATCTTCGTTCTTATGCTGACCACTTTGGAAGGAGACAGTCTCTTGAAGAAGCTGAAGTTTTGTGCCAATTGCAGCTGTGGTATTTTCATGAGTTGGAGTTTCTTGGAGTGTTTTCCTTTTGGGTCTATTTACCCTGTTTGTCTCCCCACCCTTGCCTTGTATAATTGCATTTCTGAGACTCGTGCTCTAGCCAGCCTTCTCACTAGCCAGGGCGAGTTCAGGGTATTTGAGTGACATGTGATCGGTGATGGGGAAAATACCCATATGGGGACATTAGAGAGTGCAGGGATCAGTCTCAGGTTGAGAAGGTGACCCTGCCCCCCACTCCCTAGTGCCAGGATCCACCATGTGTGTGTTGCGAAGCTTGCTGGGGGTTCCCTTATACCTGGCGGAACCCAGGTAGTCACTGCATGACAGAAGACTGCCAGAACAGAGACCAAATGGACTACAAAATGAGTCCATCTGTCTCATTATACTCCAAGGCTCCAGCAAATGTTTTAGAGATCTGCATTATGCTGTTTCTCTATAACTCCTCCTGGAAATGTATGAGTAAATTAATGAATTGGCTCCCTTCCCATATAATGTGTCTGACTCCTTACACACTATGGCACTGTCAGTATTTATCAGAATAAATAGTAAAGTGCCAAACAGATAATTTAACAGTACCACTCAGTTGTCATCAAATTCACAATTTTCCAGGAGGGATAACAGAGGAACACCAGAATATTCAGTGATTCCTTTTTTTTAATATAATGGATGCAAACATTTACAAACACAGACATGTCAGTCGCTGTCACATCCTCTTTAATGAGCAGCGCTTATTCCTCCCAACGAATGTTCTGAAATTGTGCGCACTGACACAAACCAATAACTGGGTCATCTCCGCGATTTCGTAGTTCACGTTCTTAATTTTACATAATCATGTTACTGATTATTGGCTTATGAGTAAGAAGGAGAAAATCTTAAGCGACAACCAATATAGTGAGTCTGAGAAACTCTTCTGTCGTCTATAAAACTGATTAAAAAAACCTCTAACGATAAGAGATAAGACACGAAATTTCCAAAAATCACATTACCCCCTACCACATTATAGAGGATAACTTGCCAAATGCTGGGGGACCTAATTCCTGGATCACGTCAGCCTCGTCCTGGACATGCGCAGACTTCATTCCATTTATTGTCTATGGGACTGACTGTCCCATAGACAATGAATAGAATGGAAGTCGCTCACGTGCACCTCCCCTCTATTCAGGATATTTGGAACCTCATTATCAGGGTTTTCGGGGTCTGAGTAGTCAATGAGTTCTCTATCCAAAGGATTGGGGATAACTTACATTTTTAGGAATAACTGTTTATTATAGCATAGAAGCAATAATAACTGGGATGATTATCCATCTAACTTGGAACCCAATATCTTTCCTGTTTTTGGATAAGGTTTGCCCCCACCGATCCCTAGAAGGGGGCTATGAAATGTGACGTCTGCACATGCTCCATTCATTGTCTATAAACTGCAGGAAGCAGTTGAGTACAGCGCTCAGTCTCCTGCAGTCCTATAGGCCTAAAACACACTTCCGCAAAAAAAACGTACGTGTCTTACGGTCCGTTTTTCGAGTCCGTGTTCCGTTGTTTTGGGGCATGTCTCCGTTACGTATGGCATTCGTGTGATGGCGTATGCAAGCCGTGTGTGTGTGTGGAATGTCCGTATTGACATAAAATACGTACGTGTGCTGTCCGTGTGCTGTCCGTGTGCTGTCCGTGTGCTGTCCGTTTTTAAAGGCCCGCATTCTTACCCAATTAACGATTTTAATCATTCATCATGAGATCCTGGTGTTGTTGTTTGCTTTCAATTGACCTGATAGATTGGAAACAAGTGTTGCAGATTTTGTGATGAAAAACGGACACGGACGATACGTGCTGAACACAGACATACTCCGTGTGCGGTACGTGCAGGCATGGACCCATAGACTAAAGCGGGTCCGTGCCTGCGTGCTGCCGGCCAAAAACGGACATGTCGTCCGTGTAGAAAAGCGCACACACGTACTTACCACACGGACACACGTTCCGTGTGATTTTACGTGTGTGTGCCATCTACCATTGAATAACATGGGTTTCCGTGTCTCCGGTACGTGCAAATACGTACCGCACACGTACAAATTACACAGATGTTGCGGGTCATAGACAACGAATGGAGCGGATACATGAACGGCCACCTCTTCATTCTAACCCGGCATTTTAACTCTTTGAGGGCAGTAAGTTAATTAAATCAAATTGATTTCAGATTAAGGCGGGCTTTGCACACTACAATCGCAGGTGCGATGTCGGTGGGGTTAAATTGAAAATGACGTACTTCCGGCATCGCATGCGACATCGTAGTGTGTAAAGGTTCGATGATACGATTAATGAGCACAAAAGCGTCGTAATCGTATCATCGGTGCAGCGTCGGCGTAATCCATAATTACGCTGACGCGACGGTCCGATGTTGTTCCTCGCTCCTGCGGCAGCAGACATCGCTGTGTGTGAAGCCGCAGGAGCGAGGAACATCTCCTACCGGCGTCACCGCGGCTTCCGTAGGATATGCGGAAGGAAGGAGGTGGGCGGGATGTTTACATCCTGCTCATATCCACCCCTCCGCTCCTATTGGCCGCCTGCCGTGTGACGTCGCTGTGACGCCGCACGACTCGCCCCCTTAATAAGGAGGCGGGTCGCCGGCCAGAGCGACGTCCCAGGACAGGGGAGTCCATGTGAAGCTGCCGTAGCGATAATGTTCGCTACGGCAGCTATCACAAGGATATCGCAGCTGCGACGGGGGCGGGGACTATCGCGAGCGACATCGCAGCATCGGCTTGCGATGTCGCAATGTGCAAAGCCCGCCTAAAACTATGGGACAAATATGATCCTCAAAGGGTTAAAGCTCTGTTCTTGGGAATCGATGTTTATCCCAAAAGTCAGCCACCCACCGATCTATAACGTGTCGCTTATGTTTTGGATGGGTGATAACTATTAGGCTGTGTTTTTAGGATGTTCCCACGTTGCATATTTTCTGCACCCCAAACTGCATCTCTTGGCAGGAAAAACGGTGCTGAAAAAACAAGCGTTTTTTGACTCGTATTTCAATGATTTTTTTTTAATGCATTGTGATAGAAAAAATGCTGAAAAAAAACATAAAATTGACACGCTGCAGATTATTTTTTGCACCAAAATCTGCAAGGAAAAAAATTTGCAACGTGCTCAACAGTTTTCATTGGCATATATGTTAAAATCTGCAAGAAAAAAAACACATTAAAAAACATGGATAAAACGCATCATGTGCACAGGGCTGTATTGAGTTTTTAGTGCAGTTTTGTCACAAAACTGTGAGCAAATCCTGATGCCAGCAAAGTCAATGAGAATCTGAGAGTTTTGTGCACATGTTGCTTTTTTTCCCTTGCAGATGGTGCAGAAATAAACTGCAGCATGTCAATTCTTTCAGCGTTTTTACATCCCAGACTGCCTAGAAAACACATAGAAAAAAGCATCAAAAATGCACTGAAAACACGTAAAAAATGTGTGTGTTTTTTTCTGCCAAGAAATGAAGTTTTGATGCAGATATTTTTGCAACCAAAAACTCAGCCTAAATATTGGGAATAAACTGTTCTCATTAAATACCTGCATTCTTTTAGTCTTGTTTGTAGCATTCCTCGGTTGTTCTTCCTGGAAATATATTAATAAACTGGGGGGTAGGGGGCCATCCATTCATTCAGAATTTGACACTGTTTAATCTCTGCTGCCAGTGTTTGAACCTTTCATAAAGGAGAATAGTAACCCCCGACTGTCACTGTATTCAGAATTGTTCAAGAGGAACAACAGAGGAACAGATTATCACATTTTTCTGAGAAAAGATGATTCAGAATTACAACTGTGATGACTGTCACTAGGTGGCGCTAGACACTGCTTGCATGCAGTAAAAGGAGAGGTAGTAAGAGAGGCCAAGGTTATAAACCAGGAGGACATGACAGTACATGGGGGGCAGACAGAGACAAGGTAAAAATACAAGCCGAAGGTCAGGGTTTCAGAAGAGTATGTACCAACATTCAGGGAGCAGGCGAGGACGTGGTCAGGAGGAAGTCCGAGGTCAGAAGCCGGGAAGTCACAACAGAAAAAGAGGAGGACAGGCAGAGACGGGTAAACGCAGTCCAGAGTTGAGAGGACAAGATCTGAACACTGAGCACCATGGGAGTCAACAGCACAACTGTAACCAAAAAGTATGACTGGCAGCATCTTGAGCTAACACACTCCCTAATGAAGCAGAGCAATCACCGGGAACGAGAAGCCCAGCGCAGTGAAACAACCAGCAGAGCATTCATCCTGCAAATCGCTCTGCAGCATAAGCAACATATACCGGCTCTGCAGGAGAACATAGCAGAACAATACAGAATATTCTGCACATATAGGAATTGTGACAACAACTTTTACTAATGCATTTCCTAAAGCAGAGCTGTGAGTGGTGCTGCTGTTTGCATTTCTCGGATGTCTGCAGGTTCCACGCTGTTTTCGGATCCTCTGTCCTGTATAGAATCTATAGATGATTCCTCTTCTCTGAATCATTATCTTTATTGGCAGTGCAGGACTGTGTGTATAAAAATGAACGAGGGTTTGGAGACAGAAGCAGCTTTCCTGGCCGCGGCGGTGACAGCTTTGGCTCCAGCAATGTGACAAAACGCCAAATTATACAATGTATTTCTGCCGTCATCTGCCGGAATACAAAGCCGAGTGATCCAGACCGAGGGGCGCGGCGCTGGTGTGAATAGTCCGGATAATGCTTTACTATAGGGGCAGATAGAAAAACCTTGCTACTAAGTTACTAATGGCAGTAGGGTACTTGATAAAGTTTTAGCACCCATGTGTGCACTTTGCAAATACTTTTTCCTCTATAATATTCCATATATCCACTCCAGGTATCATCCACATCCCACTCCCCCCTATATATCACTACAATATACCCTTCACTTCCATTTACCATTTGCTCCTTTGCTACAATGTATACTTTCTTTTTCACTCTTACCAGAGACGTACATAGAAATCATCTCATAGCAGAAGTCCTAACTGGGCCCCATAGCCAAAAAAAATAAATATATCACAGAAGAGCATATGCCACAACGTTATAGCCCTTACAAAGAAATTTTGGTATTGAAGCCCCTTAGTGTTCCCACGAACTATGATAGCCCATGTAGTATGGATCCATTATAAATGCAATAATAACGGATCACCAAATGGCAATCCATTAACAGATCCGTTCTCCAAAGACTCTTATATTTAAAAATTGATCCGGCTAAAATCAGTTACCGTATTTTTTGGATTATAAGATGCATTTTTATTCGAAAAATTGGGCAGAAAATGAAGGGTGCGTCTTAAAATCTGACTGTTTCTTACCTGGGCACTGTGCTGGAGCTGCACTGTGCTGTGCTGGGGCTGCGGGCACTGTGCTGGAGCTGCGGTGTGCTGGGGCTGCGGGCACTCTGCTGGAGCTGCGCTGTGCTGGGGCTGCGGGCACTGTGCTGGAGCTGCACTGTGCTGTTCTGGGGCTGTGGGCACTGTGCTGGAGCTGCACTGTGCTGTGCTGGGGCTGCGGGCACTGTGCTGGAGCTGCGGTGTGCTGGGGCTGCGGGCACTCTGCTGGAGCTGCGCTGAGCTGGGGCTGCGGGCACTGTGCTGGAGCTGCGCTGTGCTGGGGCTGCGGACAATGTGCTGGAGCTGCGCTGTGCTGGGGCTGTGGGCACTGTGCTGGAGCTGCACTGTGCTGGGGCTGCGGGCACTGTGCTGGAGCTGCACTGTGCTGGGGCTGTGGGCACTGTGCTGGAGCTGCGGTGTGCTGGGACTGCGGGCACTCTGCTGGAGCTGCGCTGTGCTGGGGCTGCGGGCACTGTGCTGGAGCTGCACTGTGCTGTGCTGGGGCTGCGGGCACTGTGCTGGAGCTGCGCTGTGCTGGGGCTGCGGACAATGTGCTGGAGCTGCGCTGTGCTGGGGCTGTGGGCACTGTGCTGGAGCTGCACTGTGCTGTGCTGGGGCTGCGGGCACTGTGCTGGAGCTGCACTGTGCTGTGCTGGGGCTGCGGGCAATGTGCTGGAGCTGCACTGTGCTGTGCTGGGGCTGTGGGCACTGTGCTGGAGCTGCACTGTGCTGGGGCTGCGGGCACTGTGCTGGAGCTGCACTGTGCTGTGCTGGGGCTGCGGGCACTGTGCTGGAGCTGCGCTGTGCTGGGGCTGCGGACATTGTGCTGGAGCTGCGCTGTGCTGGGGCTGTGGGCACTGTGCTGGAGCTGCACTGTGCTGGGGCTGCGGGCACTGTGCTGGAGCTGCACTGTGCTGTGCTGGGGCTGCGGGCACTGTGCTGGAGCTGCGCTATGCTGGGGATGTGGGCGCTGTGCTGGGGCTGCAGGCTGAAGGCGCTGTGCTGGAGCTGCACTGTGCTGTGCTGGGGCTGCGGGCACTGTGCTGGAGCTGCGCTGTGCTGTGTTGGGGCTGCGGGCACTGTGCTGGAGCTGCGCTGTGCTGGGGCTGCGGACATTGTGCTGGAGCTGCACTGTGCTGGGGCTGTGGGCACTGTGCTGGAGCTGCACTGTGCTGGGGCTGCGGGCACTGTGCTGGAGCTGCACTGTGCTGTGCTGGGGCTGCGGGCACTGTGCTGGAGCTGCGCTGTGCTGTGGCTGCAGGCACTGGGCTGGAGATGCGCTGTGCTGGGGCTGCGGGCACTGTGCTGGAGCTGCGCTATGCTGGGGATGTGGGCGCTGTGCTGGGGCTGCAGGCTGAAGGCGCTGTGCTGGAGCTGCACTGTGCTGTGCTGGGGCTGCGGGCACTGTGCTGGAGCTGCACTGTGCTGTGCTGGAGCTGCACTGTGCTGGAGCTGCGCTGTGCTGTGCTGGGGCTGCGGGCACTGTGCTGGAGCTACACTGTGCTGTGCTGGGGCTGCGGGCACTGTGCTGGAGCTGCGCTGTGCTGTGTTGGGGCTGCGGGCACTGTGCTGGAGCTGCGCTGTGCTGGGGCTGCGGACATTGTGCTGGAGCTGCACTGTGCTGGGGCTGTGGGCACTGTGCTGGAGCTGCACTGTGCTGGGGCTGCGGGCACTGTGCTGGAGCTGCACTGTGCTGTGCTGGGGCTGCGGGCACTGTGCTGGAGCTGCGCTGTGCTGTGGCTGCAGGCACTGGGCTGGAGATGCGCTGTGCTGGGGCTGCGGGCACTGTGCTGGAGCTGCGCTATGCTGGGGATGTGGGCGCTGTGCTGGGGCTGCAGGCTGAAGGCGCTGTGCTGGAGCTGCACTGTGCTGTGCTGGGGCTGCGGGCACTGTGCTGGAGCTGCACTGTGCTGTGCTGGAGCTGCACTGTGCTGGAGCTGCGCTGTGCTGTGCTGGGGCTGCGGGCACTGTGCTGGAGCTGCACTGTGCTGTGCTGGGGCTGCGGGCACTGTGCTGGAGCTGCGCTGTGCTGTGTTGGGGCTGCGGGCACTGTGCTGGAGCTGCGCTGTGCTGGGGCTGCAGGCTGAAGGCGCTGTGCTGTGCTGGGGCTATTGTTGCCATCCTGAAAATGTCGGTGGTGTGGACGTCAAATAATGGCGCCTGGAGTCACTGCGTGTGCAGATGGAGCTGTTGGCTCAAGATCTCATCTGCGCGCACGCCACCTCCGGGCACCATTTTCCTTACGTCTGCTGCTGGGAAATCAATGGGCCTAGGTGTAATGTGTTTAGATGAGATCTTGAGCTGAGAAGAGTGGTCTTCTCAAAGAGGTTGTCCCTTCAAATAGGTGGTATCCTGAAAGAGGTGGTCTCCTCAAAGAGGTGGTCTTCTTAAAGAGGTGATCTCCTTAAAGAGGTGGTCTTTTGGAGACATTTTACTGTAAATACCGGTGACTGTGGCCCCCATAAGCGTGAAACACAGAGACGCTGGAGAGGAGCGCGCTGAACTGTTTGTTTGTCTTTTCCCCTTCGCTTATTGCTTTTGCTTTCCTTCCAATCTGATCCGACAGCTGTCAAATTTTTCGATGTGAAAGGATGAAATAAATGGCGTGTGAATATTTTGTGCCATCGGACGCTCATTGGCAGAACGGGAAGAGGCTTCGGCTTCACGACGGTCTAGTAAAGTGTCCGGCGAGTCCCCTTTACCCGGTGCGCGGTCACCGCTAAATTATTCTCGGTCAGAAAATAAAAGAAGCCGTTCAGTGACAGCGAGGATTTTACACCAGGATGATTTTATTAAGTGGTAAAAGCCGAGCAGCGGCCGCCTCGTCACTTTCTCATTGACACCTGTTGTAATTAGGAAAACCCTCTCCGGGGTAACGTGGCAGTAAATAGTTACATCAAACATTTCAGAACTTCGGATATTATGAAGTTCTTCTAATGAAAATTCGTGGATTTGATGAGCTGCCAAATCTTATTATTATAGAACTGCTCAGTTATTAAAACCGTGGAGGCGCTCAAAAAAGGGACGGAGATACTTAACTGATGTGTCGGGCACAAGCCGCCGCCTCGCAATGTATCACATTGTATTTATTAGTGGATTTATATGGAGCGTTTGTCACCAGCTACTTAAAATGCAACATCCTCTGAATATTATGACTGGCAACAAACGGTTTATTATGTATAGGCTGCAAAATATTGTAAAAAGTATTGGATAATACCAACAGACAAAGCAATGAGCTGCATTGTGTCAGGTCGTGCAGACATCCTATAATGCAGCTTAGTCATTGCATAACCACAAATTCGGGGACTTTGTCACATACTTTGTATTTCAATTTCTCACCTTATTCTGGATGTCTGTTTGCTGTCATTGAGCCGTAATTTTTTTTTTTACTTTCAGAAACTTTAAGTTTGTACAGAGCTGATAGATCTCACCAGTGCGCAACTAGAGATCAATGGGCAGCTTTTTGCTATATAATAATCTGGAGACAGCATGCTGTAGGGGTTTAACACAGATTTGTATCTATTTTCAAGGTATGTGTGATGTCCGTCACTAGGTGGCGCTAGACTCTTCTTGCGTGCAGTGAATGGAGAGGTAGTCAGACAAGCCAACGTCAGAAGCCAGGAGATAACGACAGGACACATGGAGTAGACAGAGAAAAGGTTAAAATACAATCCAAGGGTCAGAATTCCAGGAGAGTATGTACAAAATACAAGGCGCAGGCGGAGACGTGCTCAGGAGGAATCCGAGGTCAGAAGCCAGGAGGTAACGACAGGACACAGGTAGCAGACAGAGACGAAGTCAAGATACAAACCAAGGGTCAGGATTCCAGGAGTATGTACAAAATACAGGGTTCAGGTGGGGACGTGGTCAGGAGGAAGTCCGAGGTCAGAAGCCAGGAGATAACGACAGGACACAGGTAGCAGACTGAGACGAAGTCGAGATACAAACCAAGGTTCAGGATTCCAGGAGTATGTACAAAATACAGGGCGCAGGCGGGGACATGGTCAGGAGGAAGTCCGAGGTCAGAAGCCAGGAGGTAACGACAGGACACAGGTAGCAGACAGAGACGAAGTCAAGATACAAACCAAGGGTCAGGATTCTAGGAGTATGTACAAAATACAGGGCGCAGGCAAGGACGTGGTCAGTAGGAGGTCCGAGGTCAGAAGCCAGGAGTTAATGACAAAAACAGGGAGACAGGCAGAGAGGAATCAACAACAGTCCAGAGTCGAGAGTGAGCCAAGATCAGATCACTAAATACTACCTGAGTCGAGAGCACAACAGAATAACCAGGAAGTACGACTGGCGATGTTTCGGGCCAGTATGCTCCCTAATGAAGCAGAGCAATCACCAGGAACGAGGAGCATCTGCGTAGGCACCTGCTAGGACCAGTGTAGAACCAAGAACTGAGAGACAACCCGTCCATAGGTGTCAAGCCAAACAGCAGAGCATCCACACCTGCAAAAAGCTCTGCGCGATGGAACAGCAAGTACCAGCAGGAGAGCATGGCAGACCATAAAAATACAAGCTTTGGAACCATGACAGTATGTGCTTTTGTTTACTTGCAATGATTGTTTTAGCACCAGGAGTTTATCATTGTTACATTGCCTCGCGCCCGGTAATTCAGCACTTCGTCTCCTTTGATAAGTAGCTCGGTGTCTATAGACATTGTACATGCAGAGTCTGATGTGGGCGTGGTTAGCTTCCTCAACTCTGCTGCATTGCTAAATCTAAAATCTCTGTATCAGAACCGCTGCGCCCAGTAATCTGAAGGCTGCTTTACACGGTACGACCGATTGTGCAATTTCACAATCGATTGTACCCGCCCCCGTCCTTTTTGCGTCACGGGCAAATCGCTGCCGTGGCGCACAAAGTTGGTAACCCCCCGTCACACATAGAGTTAGGTCCAGAAATCTTTGGACAGTGACACAATTTTGGCGAGTTGGGCTCTGCATGCCACCACATTGGATTTGAAATGAAACCTCGACAACAGAATTCAAGTGCAGATTGTAACGTTTAATTTGAAGGTTTGAACAAAAATATCTGATAGAAATTGTAGGAATTGTCACATTTCTTTACAAACACTCCACATTTTAGGAGGTCAAAAGTAATTGGACAAATAAACCAAACCCAAACAAAATATTTTTGTTTTCAATATTTTGTTGCGAATCCTTTGGAGGAAATCACTGCCTTAAGTCTGGAACCCATGGACATCACCAAACGCTGGGTTTCCTCCTTCTTAATGCTTTGCCAGGCCTTTACAGCCGCAGCCTTCAGGTCTTGCTTGTTTGTGGGTCTTTCCGTCTTAAGTCTGGATTTGAGCAAGTGAAATGCATGCTCAATTGGGTTAAGATCTGGCGATTGACTTGGCCATTGCAGAATGTTCCACTTTTTTGCACTCATGAACTCCTGGGTAGCTTTGGCTGTATGCTTGGGGTCATTGTCCATCTGTACTATGAAGCGCCGTCCGATCAACTTTGCGGCATTTGGCTGAATCTGGGCTGAAAGTATATCCCGGTACACTTCAGAATTCATCCGGCTACTCTTGTCTGCTGTTATGTCATCAATAAACACAAGTGACCCAGTGCCATTGAAAGCCATGCATGCCCCTGCCATCACGTTGCCTCCACCATGTTTTACAGAGGATGTGGTGTGCCTTGGATCATGTGCCGTTCCCTTTCTTCTCCAAACTTTTTTCTTCCCATCATTCTGGTACAGGTTGATCTTGGTCTCATCTGTCCATAGAATACTTTTCCAGGACTGAGCTGGCTTCATGAGGTGTTTTTCAGCAAATTTAACTCTGGCCTGTCTATTTTTGGAATTGATGAATGGTTTGCATCTAGATGTGAACCCTTTGTATTTACTTTCATGGAGTCTTCTCTTTACTGTTGACTTAGAGACAGATACACCTACTTCACTGAGAGTGTTCTGGACTTCAGTTGATGTTGTGAACGGGTTCTTCTTCACCAAAGAAAGTATGCGGCGATCATCCACCACTGTTGTCATCCGTGGACGCCCAGGCCTTTTTGAGTTCCCAAGCTCACCAGTCAATTCCTTTTTTCTCAGAATGTACCCGACTGTTGATTTTGCTACTCCAAGCATGTCTGCTATCTCTCTGATGGATTTTTTCTTTTTTTTCAGCCTCAGGATGTTCTGCTTCACCTCAATTGAGAGTTCCTTAGACCGCATGTTGTCTGGTCACAGCAACAGCTTCCAAATGCAAAACCACACACCTGTAATCAAACCCAGACCTTTTAACTACTTCATTGATTACAGGTTAACGAGGGAGACGCCTTCAGAGTTAATTGCAGCCCTTAGAGTCCCTTGTCCAATTACTTTTGGTCCCTTGAAAAAGAGGAGGCTATGCATTACAGAGCTATGATTCCTAAACCCTTTCTCCGATTTGGATGGGAAAACTCTCATATTGCAGCTGGGAGTGTGCACTTTCAGCCCATATTATATATATACTTGTATTTCTGAACATGTTTTTGTAAACAGCTAAAATAACAAAACTTGTGTCACTGTCCAAATATTTCTGGACCTAACTGTACTTACCTCTCGTGCGACCACGCTGTGGGCGGCGAACGTCCACTTCCTGGAGTGGGAGGGACGTTCGGCGTCAGAGCGACGTCACACGGCCGCCGGCCAATGGAAGCGGAGGGGTGGAGATGAGCGGGACGTAAACATCCCGCCCACCTCCTTCCTTCACATAGCCGGCGGCGGCCGCATGACGCAGGTGAGCTGCTGTTCATCGTTCCCGGGGTGTCACACGGAGCGACGTGTGCTACCCCGGAAACGATGAACAACTAAATTAAACGATATTATGGAACCTAGCGAGCAGTACACGACTCACGATTTGTGAGCAATACTGCGTCGCTAGGAGGTGTCACACAGGCCGGCATCGCCAGCGATTCCGGATGTGCGTCACAAAAAACGAGACCCCGACGATCTATGGCACGATAGATTGTCTGGTGTAAAGCAGCCTTAAGTGACACTTCGTTGGATTCAGGATCTCTTTCCCTAAAACATGTTGCTCTCAGATGAGTTATCAAAAACCTGCTGACAGATTCCATTTAATTTCTTTATAATACATTTTCTTTCTCCTGCAATTCCCTGGAACATCTCGCCCATTACATGGATTCTGTCAGGAGAATCTTCGTATATCTTGCATATAATATATATATTGGAGAGATGCTGCAGAACACGGCCCAGTCCTCCCTCTGGCAGATCGCTCTGCTGCAGGCGTCTGCTCGCTCCTGTCATCATAATGAGCAGAGGTGAATCTATCTGGGGGGCAGAGGTTGTACTTGCAATGGCTTTTACTCCATTACTGCAAATTGTCGATGATAATTGGGCGAGCCTCGCTACAGATTCTGCACCGGGGGCAATTTTGATTACACCTTTAATAACGTGACTACAAATAGGCGAACATGGTAAGATAGATACATAACCGACACCTACGATATTATACGTGGATAATGCAAAAAAAAATTGTGTCTCCCTTTGCTTTATGGCTCCTTTAGCCTGGTGCTCAGTAAGTCTATGCGCAAGGGAAGAGGAGCAGTAACATTACCGCCCCAGGCCACCCATTAATTCACGGACAGTGGGGTGTGGAAACGCCGTGACAGGTGTACGTGGCGCAGCAGAATGGCTCCTACTGAATTATGTGCAGATCTGTGAGGCCGCGGTGACGGGGATCAGGTCATGAGATATAGGAATAATCGCTCCCCTGGGCGGGAGGCTGCGGTGGTCACAATTCCCGCAGGACCCTCGTTCTGTGCCGCAGATCTTTATGCCTCTGTTCCATGTACTTAATGATAAAAGTGATGAAAAGACTAAACAAAAATCTTAATTTTTCATTGAATTGTTGTATAAAGGGCCATTTACTCGCTAACGATACGGTGTTTGTGACGCACATCGGGCGCCGTTAGCGACATTGCAGCGTGTGACACCAAGGAGCGATCTTAAACGATCGCAAAACAGACAAAAATCGTTGGTATATGAGAGGTCGTTCATTTACCAAAAATCGTTGTCTCGTACGTAGCAAGGTTGTTCCTCGTTCCTGCATCATCACACATCGCTACGTGTGACACCGCAGGAACGAGGAACATATCCTTACCTCCGTCCACCGGCAATGAGGAAGGAAGGAGGTGGGCGGGATGTTCCGGCCGCTCCTCTCCGCCCCTTCTCTGCTATTGGATGGCCGTTTTGTGACGCCGCACGCACCTCCCATTGAAGGAGGGATTGTTCGGTGATCACAGCGACGTCGCAGAACAGGTATCTGCGTGTGACGCTGCAGTAGCGATAATGTTCGCTACGGTAGCGATCACCACATATTGCACCAACGACGGGGGCGGGTGCTAACGCTCGAAACATCACTAGCAATCGCAACGTAAAGCACCCTTAACTCTTCAGCGTCCAAGAGAATATTCATCGCCAAAGAAAATGACGATGATACAATTGTATCCAATTACAAATATTCTATTTTATTTCTTTTCTCTTTTTGAGTTTGGATCTTTTATTCATAAAACACATTCCTGGAAAAGTTTAAATAAAAGTCGCTTGTTTGCCGATTATCGTGTCGTGTAAACGTCAATCATTGCAGCATTATCATCGTTCTCTGCAGCAGATTGTAATCGTCCTGTGTGCTAAGAATTCTAGGTTACGTTTGCAAGGGCATTCAGGGTGTTTTTCTTTGCTTTATTTTCTATTTTTTTAGTTCCTTTCGTTAATTCTTTTTTTACTATTTTCATATATTTGAGGTACATGGTAGTGCCCGCTCTTCACTAGTTACGAGTACTGAGCACCCGAGCATGGTAGTGCCCGCTCATCACTAGTTACCAGTACTGAGCACCCGAGCATGGTAGTGCCCGCTCATCACTAGTTACGAGTACTGAGCACCTGAGCATGGTAGTGCCCGCTCATCACTAGTTACTAGTACTGAGCACCCGAGCATGGTAGTGCCCACTCATCACTAGTTACGTGTATCGAGCACCTGAGCATGGTAGTGCCCGCTCATCACTAGTTACAAGTGCCGAGCACCCGAGCATGGTAGTGCCCACTCATCACTAGTTACCAGTACTGAGCACCCGAGCATGGTAGTGCTCACTCATCACTAGTTACCAGTACTGAGCACCTGAGCATGGAAGTGCCCGCTCATCACTAGTTACCAGTGCAGAGCACCCGAGCATGGTAGTGCCCGCTCATCACTAGTTACCAGTACTGAGCACCCGAGCATGGTAGTGCCCGCTCATCACTAGTTACGAGTACTGAGCACCTGAGCATGGTAGTGCCCGCTCATCACTAGTTACTAGTACTGAGCACCCGAGCATGGTAGTGCCCACTCATCACTAGTTACGTGTATCGAGCACCTGAGCATGGTAGTGCCCGCTCATCACTAGTTACAAGTGCCGAGCACCCGAGCATGGTAGTGCCCACTCATCTCTAATTACGAGTACTGAGCACCCGAGCATGGTAGTGCCCGCTCATCACTAGTTACCAGTACTGAGCACCCGAGCATGGTAGTGCCCACTTCTCACTAGTTACCAGTACTGAGCACCCGAGCATGGTAGTGCTCGCTCATCACTAGTTATGAGTCCTGAGCACTTGAGCATGGTAGTGCCCGCTCATCGCTAGTTACCAGTACAGAGCACCCGAGCATGGTAGTGCTCGCTCATCACTAGTTATGAGTCCTCAGCACCCGAGCATGGTAGTGCTCGCTCATTACTAGTTACCAGTACAGAGCACCTGAGCATGGTAGTGCTCGCTCATCACTAGTTACCAGTACTGAGCACCCGAGCATGGTAGTGCCCGCTCATCACTAGTTACCAGTACAGAGCACCTGAGCATGGTAGTGCCCGCTCATCACTAGTTACCAGTACTGAACACCCGAGCATGGTAGTGCCCGCTCATCACTAGTTACCAGTACTGAACACCCGAGCATGGTAGTGCCCGCTCATCACTAGTTACGAGTACTGAGCTCCCGAGCATGGTAGTGCCCGCTCATCATTAGTTACGAGTACTGAGCACCTGAGCATGGTAGTGGTCGCTTATCAATAGTTACAAGTACAGAGAACCCGAGCATGGTAGTGCCCGCTCATCACTAATTACCAGTACTGAGCACCCGAGCATGGTAGTGGTCGCTTATCAATAGTTACAAGTACAGAGAACCCGAGCATGGTAGTGCCCGCTCATCACTAGTTACCAGTACAGAGTACCCGAGCATGGTAGTGCCCGCTCATCACTAGTTACCAGTACTGAGCACCCAAGCATGGTAGTGCCCACTTCTCACTAGTTACCAGTACTGAGCACCCGAGCATGGTAGTGCTCGCTCATCACTAGTTATGAGTCCTGAGCACTCGAGCATGGTAGTGACCGCTCATCGCTAGTTACCAGTACTGAGCACCCGAGCATGGTAGTGCCCGCTCATCACTAGTTACGAGTGCTGAGCACCCGAGCATGGTAGTGCCCGCTCATCATTAGTTACGAGTACTGAGCACCCGAGCATGGTAGTGGTCGCTTATCAATAGTTACAAGTACAGAGAACCCGAGCATGGTAGTGCCCACTCATCACTAGTTACCAGTACTGAGCACCCGAGCATGGTAGTGCCCGCTCATCACTAGTTACGAGTACTGAGCACCTGAGCATGGTAGTGCCCGCTCATCACTAGTTACCAGTACTGAGCACCCGAGCATGGTAGTGCCCGCTCATCACTAGTTACGAGTACAGAGCACCCGAGCATGGTAGAGCCCGCTTATCACTAGTTACCAGTACAGAGCATCCGAGCATGGTAGTGCGCGCTCATCACTAGTTACCAGTACAGAGCACCCGAGCATGGTAGTGCCCGCTTATCACTAGTTACCAGTACAGAGCATCCGGGCATGGTAGTGCCCGCTTATCACTAGTTACCAGTACAGAGCATCCGAGCATGGTAGTGCCCGCTTATCACTAGTTACCAGTACAGAGCACCCGAGCATGGTAGTGCCCCCTCATCACTAGTTACCAGTACTGAGCACCCGAGCATGGTAGTGCCCGCTCATCACTAGTCCTTAGCACCTGACGTTTAAGCACCACTCCAGCATTTTTTCTCCATCGCTGCAATGGACAGAGATCTCCAGAGCCCATATAGATGCCTTAGTAGCCGTCTGATCTTACTGACAGATGCCCTTTAAGAGCCAGGGCCAGTTGATGAGAGGTTAATGTGATTTTTTCTTCACTCTTTTCTGACAAGCAAGGTGATTAATGCTGTTATTCACATAATTGCAGGATTAGTCGCTAGAACCCAATTATTGCAAGGAGGAGAAAGAGCTGCTGCAAGTCATAATCTCACACGGGGAAATATGAGGAAGATGATGGAGGCGAGGTGTTTACATGAGCAAACAACATTATAGTGCACATATCACACCCCGTTAGCGTCTTTTTAGGTGGCATCAGGGCACAGGTACTATAGTGCTGCCTGTGCACCCCTGACACCTACAACACGTTTGTGTAATGCACTGATTTATAAGAACAGGGTGAATCGTCCAAAAGGAGAAGTGAGACCCCCACCTCAGATGAAGCCTCAGGTCCCCCCTCCTGACTGCACATGCTTGCACAGAGGAAACGCTGAAAGCAGCAATTAGCTATCTGTCATTTTATTTTTCAATTTAAAGGGTCAATCCTGCACTGAGAGGGGAGAGGGGAAGGTGAAATCTACTGATATCTGGTTGGAGAACATGAATGATGGACAGGAATCAAGAGATGTGACCTGTTCAGCCCGGGAAGAGGCATTTAGATAGGGACCTGGCAAAAGAGATACGCCTTGACGCTGGCTGCTGGGCTCACATAAAACTGCCCTTTTATGGCCTAAGTGCCACAATTTTGAAATGTATTCCCTTAGCAGTAATGTATGTCCAAATTCCTATATTCAATGTTTGCATGCCGTAGAGTCTCAGAGTGCAGCTGTATATTTGTACCATATTTGTATCATAACCTTGGTTGTGGCATTGTAGGACCTAGTCCAGTTAACCTCAGATTTGGCCTCCAATAAACCTGGATTTACCGCCAGAAGAAGTACTTTGCTATGACCACCACTGAGCAGGGCAGTGCTTGTTCAATGGCGGCTTGCACTCTATAAGTAGATGTCAAGAAGACCTGTCTTCATTGAACTTGACCCCTTCCACGTGTTGTCCTCCTCTAATTGTCTGTGGCGCACAACAACGCCACCATGACCTCCGTTATGCCTGAATATTCAGCAGTATCTAATGTAGCCACTGCCCCCCATAACTCTAGCCCCTCATCATACCACCTTGGACTTATTCCCCACCATACTAGTCTGACTTCTGGAAAGAAACTGTATTCGAAATTGGTCATTAGCGATAATTCTATAACTCTCTCTTACGAACAAACGTAACCCCTGACATGGAGCACCAGCACAACTGGACCGTGAGATCCCCGATGATGGACACTATCTCAGGAGGACTTGAGACCAATTTAGACCTCTGATGCCCGGCCACAATATGTCCACTCTTATGTTAGGAAACCATGACTTTGCCTTCCTAGGTGGCATTCTGGCTGGTGGGCTGCCCAGAAGACGAGAGACCCACTACCCAAAACAGCCGGTCCGCCTACGGAAGAGAGAAAGATAATCAGAAAGAAATAGTGGTCAACTTCGTTAACCGACTAACCGGCCTCTTGGGTTGGACAGATGTGGATGAGACATTATTGTCCTGGTTCTCTTTTTAGTATAACATCTAGCAACAATACTCTGAGGTTTGAAAAAGTGAGCATCCCAGAAAGGGCAAGTGAGGCATCCTAAGATGACCTCTTTGTTAGTGGTGATGACTGTCACAAGGTGGTGTTAGACACTACTTGCATGCAGTAAATGGAGAGGTAGTCAGACAGGCCGAGGTCATAAACAAGGAGGTCATGACAGTACATGGGGCAGAGACAAGGTCAAGATACAAGCTGAAGGTCAGGGTTCCAGGAGAGTACGTACAAAATACAGGGAGCAGGTGAGTACGTGGTCAGGAGGAAGTCCGAGGTCAGAAGCTGGGAAGTTACAAAATAACAGAGGGGACAGGCAGAGACGGGTCAACAATAGTCTGGAGTCGAGAGGCCAAGATCTGATCACTGAGCACACGGGAGCCAACAGCACAACTGTAACCAGGAAGTATGACTGGCGGCGTCCTGACCTAACACGCTCCCTAATGAAGTAGAGCAATCACCGCGAACGAGAAGCATCTGTGAGAGCAGCTCCCAGGACCAGCGTGAAACCCAGTGCTATGAAACAACCAGCAGAGCATTCATCCTGCAAAACGCTCTACACCATAAGCAACATATACCACCTCTGCAGGAGAGCATAGCGGAACTATACAGAATGTTCTGCACATAGGAATCGTGACATTAGTCTTTTGTCTCGAGATTTGAAGGTTTTATACTGCCAATTTTATATTTTTTTTTGGCATAACTTGGAGTCCAATTTAAGGGGATAAAGAGAGCAAATGTTAAAACTACTGTTAATACATTTTCCCATCTAGGGTATCGTATAAGCCATGGATACATTGTAAGGACGTTCACAGGAGGCTTTTGTTTCGGATATTTCTTGCAACTTAATTGCTTTTTTTCCCCTTTGGTGCATTGAAGTGTGGTGTTGGGTCTCACACATGGGGCACACTTATGTTTGAAGCAACATTGGTCATAAAATGTGCAACGACCCTCATTAAATGGCCAGCATGTTCCTGGTTCCATAACCAACATTAGATTTGCAGCACCAACATTTCCCGGAGTCAATGTTTGGAAAGTGTGTAACCCTGTGAGGGGTCATAATCCATAACAATACGTCAGTCGCGATAACCCCCCGGCTTATAACAGTCAGTAGACTATATAGGTAAGGATGGTTGACCTTAGGGAGATCAACATCCAGCACCGCGGAGCACCATCACGTGTTTTCTCAACGCCATGATTCTAGAGCAATGCCCGCCATGCAAAACAAGGAAGCCGCGGAGACACCATCATATGTTTCTCAACGCTGGCAGGTAACTAGCCAGGTCTTTCATTGGGAAGGAAAAACCACGGGAAGGGCAGTCTCCAGTCAAGGAAAGCACCTATGCCAAAACATGGTATCCATCCACAGACAGCTGTTTCGGGGTATTTGCCCCTCATCAGTGTGGAGTAGGAAACTGGCTAGTGGGAGCAATGCCTAGTAGAAGACTATATAGGTAAGGATGGTTGACCTTAGGGAGATCAACATCCAACACCGCGGAGCACCATCACGTGTTTTCTCAACTCCCTATGGTCAACCATCCTAACCTATATAGTCTTCTACTAGGCATTGCTCCCACTAGCCAGTTTCCTGCTCCACACTGATGAGGGGCAAATACCCCCGAAACAGCTGTCTGTGGATGGATACCATGTTTTGGCATAGGTGGTTTTCTTGACTGGAGACTACCCTTCCCATGGTTTTTCCTTCCCGGTGAAAGGCCTGGCTAGTTTCCTGCCAGCGTTGAGAAACATGTGATGGTGTCTCCGCAGCTTCCTTGTTTTGCATATAACAGTCAGTAGAGCATGGCGCTTATGATATTGTTCCTGATAAAACCTCCATGTTGAGTCTTCACGAATTTTGTAAGCATTATACATTATGTCCATGTATATGAACACAATTTGTATATACACCTTCATATCCGCAGCCCCAGCATAGTCATATGCACCCATTGGAGGTGTATCAGGCAACGATCTTGCTGTATCTGGAGCCATATTGTCCTGAGTGGATGGAGGCAAAGCCTTGACGGTCGTCTGACTGCTTCATCCACCAGAGGCGGCTCGACGGCGATGACCATAGCGTCTGTTTGATCTTGATGACTCCTCCATGGAAGATGATGAAGACCTCTATCGCGGTCTCGTTGATGTTGCCATGCTCCAGGATACCCCTTAGATGTGTTAGGACTGGCATTTTATCAAGTTCTAGGCAACACAACCTGAAAATCTCTGATAGCTATGTCTGATGCAATGCATACAGGTCCCGGATGAGGATGGGTATAGCAGTATTGGGGGTGAGCTGCAGTGTGGACGGTCCCTTGAAGGAGGTTTGCTATCGTCTTGCTGCGGCTGAGGTGTAATGCTCTTTTGGCCACCAGCCTGAGATACCTTAATCCACCCAGTTAAGCTTTGAGCATCTTGCACAGATTCCCGGCTGCTGCTGATATTAGATGCTGGAGCTCCCACCATTGCACGTGTGTAACTAGTACAGAGTGGAGGGATCCCAGGGCAGTGAGGGGGGATGGCTCGAGGGGAGTGGTATGTAAGCCCCTCTGTGGGTGGAGGATGATATGCCAGCAGTGTAAACCAGCACTGCAGTGGGATGGAGGTGCTGCCTTGTTATCTGCTGCTGACAGCACTGTCCTGACATGTTGTGGAACCTTCCTGGGTCACGATAGACGTCCATGGAGCCACCACTGCCTCAGTCATGTCAGCAACGGAGGGGGGAGCAGCAGCGTGTGCCTGGGTGGGCCGCTCCGGATCCCCACACTCGCCACAGTAATAGCTGCAGCAGCCGGTCTGCAGTGGTAACAACTGTCTACCCACCGCCGCTGAGAGGTCCGGGAGAAAGACCACCCTCATACATAGAGAGCCTTATTAATCCGCTGGCTGGGTCACCTGACCCCGCTAACCATTGATGACGGTCTCACCACTGCTGAACCGTATAATCTCTCTCTTTTTTTTCTCTCTTTCTCTCCTCTCCAGCTCTCCTCTTAGGGTCTACCAGAAAAATGCTTGAATTTCCCATTGACTTCCATTATACTCGTCAGTTCAGTCGTGCTCGTCTGAGCGTCTGCCCTGCTCGCATAGAGTTCTGAGTCCATGTATAGAGCCAGCTCAACACTACCTCTGACCCCTCCTCAGTCGGGAGGGTCCTTGTCCATGTTTAGTGCCCCTTCATCACTATCTATGCCCCCCCCTCAGTTGAGAGTGTTCTTCTCGCATTCTCGTCTTTCTCCCTTAGTGCCCCCTCATCACTACCTATGCCCCCTTCTCAGTTGGGAGCGTCCCTGTCCATGTTTAGTGCTCGCTCATCACTACCTATGCCCCCTTCTCAGTTGTGAGTGTCTCTGTCCATGTTTAGTGCTCGCTCATCACTACCTATGCCCCCTCCTCAGTCGGGAGCGTCCCTATCCATGTTTAGTGCCCTCTCATCACTATCTATGCCCCCTTCTCAGTTGGGAGCGTCCCTGTCCATGTTTAGTGCTCGCTCATCACTATCTATGCCCCCTCCTTAGTTGGGAGCGTCCCTATCCATGTTTAATGCCCTCTCATCACTACCTATGCCCCCTTCTCAGTTGTGAGCGGCTCTGTCCATGTATAGTGCCCTCTCATCACTACCTATGCCCCCTTCTCAGTTGTGAGCGTCCCTATCCATGTTTAATGCCCTCTCATCACTACCTATGCCCCCTCCTCAGTTGGGAGCGTCCCTATCCATGTTTAGTGCCCTCTCATCACTATCTATGCCCCCTCCTCAGTCGGGAGCGTCCCTATCCATGTTTAGTGCCCCATCATTACTACCTATGCCCCCTCCTCAGTTGGGAGCGTCCCTATCCATGTTTAGTGCCCTCTCATCACTACCTATGCCCCCTCCTGAGTT
The DNA here is from genome assembly GCF_048569485.1 of Anomaloglossus baeobatrachus. Classification (NCBI taxonomy): domain Eukaryota; kingdom Metazoa; phylum Chordata; class Amphibia; order Anura; family Aromobatidae; genus Anomaloglossus; species Anomaloglossus baeobatrachus. The sequence goes on along the minus strand of NC_134360.1, from coordinate 14,434,722 downwards.
GGGAGCGTCCCTGTCCATGTTTAGTGCCCTCTCATCACTACCTCTGCCCCCTCCTCAGTTGGGAGCGTCCCTATCCATGTTTAAGTTTAGTGCCCTCTCATCACTATCTATGCCCCCTCCTCAGTCGGGAGCGTCCCTATCCATGTTTAAGTTTAGTGCCCTCTCATCACTATCTATGCCCCCTCCTCAGTCGGGAGCGTCCCTATCCATGTTTAGTGCCCTCTCATCACTACCTATGCCCCCTCCTCAGTTGGGAGCATCCCTGTCCATGTTTAGTGCCCTCTCATCACTACCTCTGCCCCCTCCTCAGTTGGGAGCATCCCTGTCCATGTTTAGTGCCCTCTCATCACTACCTCTGCCCCCTCCTCAGTCGGGAGCGTCCCTGTCCATGTTTAGTGCCCTCTCATCACTACCTCTGCCCCCTCCTCAGTTGGGAGCGTCCCTATCCATGTTTAGTGCCCTCTCATCACTACCCATGCCCCCTCCTCAGTTGGGAGCGTCCCTGTCCATGTTTAGTGCCCTCTCATCACTACCTATGCCCCCTCCTCAGTCGGGAGCGTCCCTGTCCATGTTTAGAGCCCTCTCATCACTACCTATGCCCCCTTCTCAGTTGTGAGCGGCTCTGTCCATGTTTAGTGCCCTCTCATCACTACCTATGTCCGCTCCTCAGTTGGAAGCGTCCCTGTCCATGTTTAGTGCCCCATCATTACTACCTATGCTCCCTCCTCAGTTGGGAGCGCCCCTGTCCATGTTTAGTGTCCCCTCATCACTACCTATGCCCCCTCCTCAGTTGGAAGCGTCCCTGTCCATGTTTAGTGCCCTCTCATCATTACCTATGCCCCTTCCTCAGTTGGGAGCGCCCCTGTCCATGTTTAGTGCCCTCCCATCACTACCTATGCCCCCTCCTCAGTTGGGAGCATCTCTGTCCATGTTTAGTGCCCCCTCATCACTACCTATGCCCCCTCCTCAGTTGGGAGCGTCTCTGTCCATGTTTAGTGCCCCCTCATCACTACCTATGCCCCCTCCTCAGTTGGGAGCGTCTCTGTCCATATTTAGTGCCCGCTCATCATTACCTATGCCCCCTCCTTAGTTGGGAGCATCTCTGTCCATGTTTAGTGCCCCCTCATCACTACCTATGCCCCATCCTCAGTTGGGAGCATCTCTGTCCATGTTTAGTGCCCCCTCATCACTACCTATGCCCCCTCCTCAGTTGGGAGCGTCTCTGTCCATGTTTAGTGCTCGCTCATCACTACCTATGCCCCCTCCTCAGTTGGGAGCGTCTCTGTCCATGTTTAGTGCCCGCTCATCACTACCTATGCCCCATCCTCAGTTGGGAGCGTCTCTGTCCATGTTTAGTGCCCCCTCATCACTACCTATGCCCCCTCCTCAGTTGTGAGCGTCTCTGTCCATGTTTAGTGCCCCCTCATCACTACCTATGCCCCATCCTCAGTTGGGAGCGTCTCTGTCCATGTTTAGTGCCCCATCATTACTACCTATGCCCCCTCCTCAGTTGGGAGCGTCCCTATCCATGTTTAGTGCCCCATCATTACTACCTATGCCCCCTCCTCAGTTGGGAGCGTCCCTATCCATGTTTAGTGCCCCATCATTACTACCTATGCCCCCTCCTCAGTTGGGAGCGTCCCTATCCATGTTTAGTGCCCCATCATTACTACCTATGCCCCCTCCTCAGTTGGGAGCGTCCCTATCCATGTTTAGTGCCCCATCATTACTACCTATGCCCCCTCCTCAGTTGGGAGCGTCCCTGTCCATGTTTAGTGCCCCCTCATCACTACCTATGCCCCTTTCTCAGTTGTGAGCGGCTCTGTCCATGTTTAGTGCCCCCTCATCACTACCTATGCCCCTTTCTCAGTTGTGAGCGGCTCTGTCGATGTTTAGTGCCCCCTCATCACTACCTATGCCCCCTCCTCAGTTGTGAGCGTCTCTGTCCATGTTTAGTGCCCTCTCATCACTACCTATGCCCCCTCCTCAGTTGGGAGCGTCTCTGTCCATGTTTAGTGCCCCCTCATCACTACCTATGCCCCCTCCTCAGTTGGGAGCGTCTCTGTCCATGTTTAGTGCCCCCTCATCACTACCTATGCCCCCTCCTTAGTTGGGAGCGTCTCTGTCCATGTTTAGTGCCCCCTCATCACTACCTATGCCCCCTCCTCAGTTGGGAGCGTCTCTGTCCATGTTTAGTGCCCCCTCATCACTACCTATGCCCCTTCCTCAGTTGGGAGCGTCCCTGTCCATGTTTAGTGCCCCCTCATCACTACCTATGCCCCTTCCTCAGTTGGGATCGTCCCTATCCATGTTTAGTGCCCTCTCATCACTACCTCTGCCCCCTCCTCAGTCGGGAGCGTCCCTGTCCATGTTTAGTACCCTCTCATCACTACCTATGCCCCCCTCCTCAGTTGGGATCGTCCCTATCCATGTTTAGTGCCCCCTCATCACTACCTATGCCCCCTCCTCAGTTGGGAGCGTCTCTGTCCATGTTTAGTGCCCTCTCATCACTACCTATGCCCCCTCCTCAGTTGGGAGCGTCCCTATCCATGTTTAGTGCCTCCTCATCACTACCTATGCCCCCTCCTCAGTTGGGAGCGTCTCTGTCCATGTTTAGTGCCTCCTCATCACTACCTATGCCCCCTCCTCAGTTGTGAGCGTCCCTGTCCATGTTTAGTGCCCCCTCATCACTACATCTGCCCCCTCCTCAGTTGGGAGCGTCTCTGTCCATGTTTAGTGCCCCCTCATCACTACATCTGCCCCCTCCTCAGTTGGGAGCGTCCCTGTCCATGTTTAGTGCCCCCCTCATCACTACCTCTGCCCCCTCCTCAGTTGGGAGCGTCCCTGTCCATGTTTAGTGCCCCCTCATCACTACCTATGCCCCCTCCTCAGTTGGGAGCGTTCCTGTCCATGTTTAGTGCCCCCTCATCACTACCTATGCCCCCTCCTCAGTTGGGAGCGTCCCTGTCCATGTTTAGTGCCCCCTCATCACTACCTCTGCCCCCTCCTCAGTCGGGGGCGCCCCCTCGCCCTCCTCTCGCCCCTCTCCTGTCACATCCACAGCTCTGGGCTGTGAGGGATGAGGGGAATCCTGCGCCGCTCGCTCTCGTCCCTCTGCTGCCCACTAGCGGCTGCCTGGTGTCAGCGGCCCCGGAGCATGCTGGGAGTGTTGAGTCATGGGGGCTGTCAGCTCCCGGCTGGGGGAGACGATGTGAAGAAGACAAGGTGCACGCGCTGACCTCCTCCCCTGTCACTGCTCTCCCCTCAGACATGATCCGGGGGGCGCTCCCTGCAGGACTGAGGCCGGGATCCGGTGCTGGGCGAGGTGAGCGGGGGCTGGGCGGGGGTCCTCCTCATCCCCCTATGATATCCGTCTTATCAGGCAGATTCAGCACCAGCCGGCTGGACAGTGCACACTGTGTATGCTGTGTGTGCTGTGTATGCTGTTTGTGCTGTGTATGCTGTGTGTGCTGTGTATGCTGTGCATGCTGTGTGTGCTGTGTGTGCTGTGTATGCTGTGTATGCTGTGTATGCTGTGCATGCTGTGCATGCTGTGTATGCTGTGTATGCTGTGCATGCTGTGTATGCTGTGCATGCTGTGTATGCTGTGTATGCTGTGCATGCTGTGTATGCTGTGCATGCTGTGTATGCTGTGTATGCTGTGCATGCTGTGTATGCTGTGTATGCTGTGCATGCTGTGTGTGCTGTGTATGCTGTGTGTGCTGTGTATGCTGTGTATGCTGTGCATGCTGTGTATGCTGTGTATGCTGTGCATGCTGTGCATGCTGTGTATGCTGTGTATGCTGTGCATGCTGTGTATGCTGTGTGTGCTGTGTATGCTGTGTGTGCTGTGTGTGCTGTGTATGCTGTGTATGCTGTGCATGCTGTGCATGCTGTGTATGCTGTGTATGCTGTGCATGCTGTGTATGCTGTGTGTGCTGTGCATGCTGTGTATGCTGTGTATGCTGTGCATGCTGTGTATGCTGTGCGTGCTGTGTATGCTGTGTGTGCTGTGTATGCTGTGTGTGCTGTGTATGCTGTGTGTGCTGTGTATGCTGTGTATGCTGTGCATGCTGTGCATGCTGTGTATGCTGTGTATGCTGTGCATGCTGTGTATGCTGTGTGTGCTGTGCATGCTGTGTATGCTGTGTATGCTGTGCATGCTGTGTATGCTGTGCGTGCTGTGTATGCTGTGTGTGCTGTGTATGCTGTGTGTGCTGTGTATGCTGTGTGTGCTGTGTATGCTGTGCATGCTGTGTATGCTGTGTATGCTGTGTATGCTGTGCATGCTGTGCATGCTGTGTATGCTGTGTATGCTGTGCATGCTGTGTATGCTGTGTGTGCTGTGCATGCTGTGTATGCTGTGTGCTGTGTATGCTGTGCATGCTGTGTATGCTGTGTGTGCTGTGTATGCTGTGTATGCTGTGCATGCTGTGTATGCTGTGCATGCTGTGTATGCTGTGCGTGCTGTGTGTGCTGTGTATGCTGTGCATGCTGTGTATGCTGTGTGTGCTGTGCATGCTGTGTGTGCTGTGTATGCTGTGTATGCTGTGTGTGCTGTGTGCTGTGTATGCTGTGCATGCTGTGTATGCTGTGCATGCTGTGTATGCTGTGCGTGCTGTGTGTGCTGTGTATGCTGTGCATGCTGTGTATGCTGTGTGTGCTGTGCATGCTGTGTGTGCTGTGTATGCTGTGTATGCTGTGTGTGCTGTGTGCTGTGTATGCTGTGCATGCTGTGTATGCTGTGTGTGCTGTGTATGCTGTGTATGCTGTGCATGCTGTGCATGCTGTGTATGCTGTGTGTGCTGTGTATGCTGTGTATGCTGTGCATGCTGTGTATGCTGTGTGTGCTGTGTGTGCTGTGTGTGCTGTGCATGCTGTGTGTGCTGTGTATGCTGTGCATGTTGTGTATGCTGTGTGTGCTGTGTATGCTGTGTATGCTGTGCATGCTGTGTGTGCTGTGTATGCTGTGTATGCTGTGCATGCTGTGTATGCTGTGTATGCTGTGCATGCTGTGTATGCTGTGTGTGCTGTGTATGCTGTGCATGCTGTGTATGCTGTGCATGCTGTGTATGCTGTGTGTGCTGTGTATGCTGTGCATGCTGTGTATGCTGTGTGTGCTGTGTATGCTGTGTATGCTGTGCATGCTGTGTATGCTGTGTGTGCTGTGTATGCTGTGCATGCTGTGTATGCTGTGCATGCTGTGTATGCTGTGTGTGCTGTGCGTGCTGTGCGTGCTGTGCATGCTGTGTATGCTGTGCATGCTGTGTATGCTGTGTGTGCTGTGCATGCTGTGTATGCTGTGTGTGCTGTGCATGCTGTGTATGCTGTGTATGCTGTGTGTGCTGTGTATGCTGTGTGTGCTGTGTATGCTGTGCATGCTGTGTATGCTGTGTATGCTGTGCATGCTGTGCATGCTGTGTATGCTGTGTGTGCTGTGCATGCTGTGTATGCTGTGTGCTGTGTATGCTGTGCATGCTGTGTATGCTGTGTGTGCTGTGTGTGCTGTGTATGCTGTGTGTGCTGTGCATGCTGTGTGTGCTGTGTATGCTGTGTATGCTGTGTGTGCTGTGTGCTGTGTATGCTGTGCATGCTGTGTATGCTGTGTGTGCTGTGTATGCTGTGCATGCTGTGCATGCTGTGTATGCTGTGTGTGCTGTGTATGCTGTGTATGCTGTGCATGTTGTGTATGCTGTGTGTGCTGTGTGTGCTGTGTATGCTGTGCATGCTGTGTGTGCTGTGTATGCTGTGCATGTTGTGTATGCTGTGTGTGCTGTGTATGCTGTGTATGCTGTGTATGCTGTGCATGCTGTGTATGCTGTGTGTGCTGTGTATGCTGTGTATGCTGTGCATGCTGTGTATGCTGTGTGTGCTGTGTATGCTGTGCATGCTGTGTATGCTGTGTGTGCTGTGTATGCTGTGCATGCTGTGTATGCTGTGTGCTGTGTATGCTGTGCATGCTGTGTATGCTGTGTGTGCTGTGTATGCTGTGCATGCTGTGTATGCTGTGTGTGCTGTGTATGCTGTGTATGCTGTGCATGCTGTGTATGATGTGTGTGCTGTGTATGCTGTGCATGCTGTGTATGCTGTGCATGCTGTGTATGCTGTGTGTGCTGTGCGTGCTGTGCATGCTGTGCATGCTGTGTATGCTGTGCATGCTGTGTATGCTGTGTGTGCTGTGCATGCTGTGTATGCTGTGTGTGCTGTGTATGCTGTGCATGCTGTGTATGCTGTGCATGCTGTGTATGCTGTGTGTGCTGTGCATGCTGTGTATGCTGTGTATGCTGTATGTGCTGTGTATGCTGTGTATGCTGTGCATGCTGTGTATGCTGTGTGTGCTGTGTATGCTGTGTATGCTGTGCATGCTGTGTGTGCTGTGTGCTGTGTGTGCTGTGCATGCTGTGTATGCTGTGTATGCTGTGTGTGCTGTGTATGCTGTGTGTGCTGTGTATGCTGTGTATGCTGTGTGTACTGTGTATGCTGTGCATGCTGTGTGTGCTATGTGTACTGTGTATGCTGTGTATGCTGTGCATGCTGTGTATGCTGTGTGTGCTGTGTATGCTGTGTGTGCTGTGTATGCTGTGTATGCTGTGCATGCTGTGTATGCTGTGTGTGCTGTGTGTGCTGTGTGTGCTGTGTATGCTGTGTATGCTGGGCATGCTTTGTATGCTGGGCATGCTTTGTATGCTGTGTATGCTGTGTATGCTGTGTATGCTGTGCATGCTGTGTATGCTGTGTGTGCTGTGTGTGCTGTGTATGCTGTGTATGCTGTGTGTGCTGTGTGTGCTGTGCATGCTGTGTATGCTGTGTGTGCTGTGTATGCTGTGTATGCTGGGCATTCTTTGTATGCTGTGTGTGCTGTGCATGCTGTGTATGCTGTGTATGCTGTGCATGCTGTGTATGCTGTGTATGCTGTGTGTGCTGTGTGTGCTGTGCATGCTGTGTATGCTGTGTGTGCTGTGTGTGCTGTGTATGCTGTGTATGCTGTGTGTGCTGTGTGTGCTGTGCATGCTGTGTATGCTGTGTGTGCTGTGTATGCTGTGTATGCTGGGCATTCTTTGTATGCTGTGTGTGCTGTGCATGCTGTGTATGCTGTGTATGCTGTGCATGCTGTGTATGCTGTGTGTGCTGTGTGTGCTGTGTGTGCTGTGTATGCTGTGTGTGCTGTGCGTGCTGTGCGTGCTGTGCATGCTGTGTATGCTGTGTATGCTGTGTATGCTGTGTATGCTGTGTGTGCTGTGTATGCTGGGCATGCTTTGTATGCTGTGTGTGCTGTGCATGCTGTGTATGCTGTGCATGCTGTGTATGCTGTGTGTGCTGTGTGTGCTGTGTATGCTGTGTGTGCTGTGTATGCTGTGTATGCTGTGTATGCTGTGTGTGCTGTGTATGCTGTGTATGCTGTGTGTGCTGTGTATGCTGGGCATGCTTTGTATGCTGTGTGTGCTGTGCATGCTGTGTATGCTGTGTATGCTGTGCATGCTGTGTATGCTGTGTATGCTGTGCATGCTGTGTATGCTGTGTGTGCTGTGTATGCTGTGCATGCTGTGTATGCTGTGTGTGCTGTGCATGCTGTGTATGCTGTGTATGCTGTGCATGCTGTGTATGCTGTGTGTGCTGTGTGTGCTGTGTGTGCTGTGTGTGCTGTGTATGCTGTGTATGCTGTGTATGCTGTGTATGCTGTGTGTGCTGTGTATGCTGTGTGTGCTGTGTATGCTGTGTATGCTGTGTATGCTGTGTGTGCTGTGTGTGCTGTGTATGCTGTGTGTGCTGTGTATGCTGTGTATGCTGTGCATGCTGTGTATGCTGTGTGTGCTGTGTATGCTGTGTGTGCTGTGTGTGCTGTGTATGCTGTGTATGCTGTGCATGCTGTGTATGCTGTGTGTGCTGTGTATGCTGTGTGTGCTGTGTATGCTGTGTATGCTGTGTGTGCTGTGTATGCTGTGTATGCTGTGTGTGCTGTGTATGCTGTGTATGCTGTGTATGCTGTGCATGCTGTGTATGCTGTGTGTGCTGTGTATGCTGTGTATGCTGTGTGTGCTGTGTATGCTGTGTGTGCTGTGTATGCTGGGCATGCTTTGTATGCTGTGTGTGCTGTGCATGCTGTGTATGCTGTGTATGCTGTGCATGCTGTGTATGCTGTGTGTGCTGTGTATGCTGTGCATGCTGTGTATGCTGTGTGTGCTGTGCATGCTGTGTATGCTGTGCATGCTGTGTATGCTGTGTGTGCTGTGTGTGCTGTGTGTGCTGTGTATGCTGTGTGTGCTGTGTATGCTGTGCATGCTGTGTATGCTGTGTGTGCTGTGTATGCTGTGCATGCTGTGTATGCTGTGTGTGCTGTGTATGCTGTGCATGCTGTGTATGCTGTGTGTGCTGTGTATGCTGTGTATGCTGTGCATGCTGTGTATGCTGTGTGTGCTGTGTGTGCTGTGTATGCTGTGTGTGCTGTGTATGCTGTGCATGCTGTGTATGCTGTGTGTGCTGTGTATGCTGTGCATGCTGTGTGTGCTGTGTGTGCTGTGTATGCTGTGTATGCTGTGTGTGCTGTGTATGCTGTGTATGCTGTGTGTGCTGTGTATGCTGTGCATGCTGTGTGTGCTGTGTATGCTGTGCATGCTGTGTATGCTGTGTGTGCTGTGTATGCTGTGTATGCTGTGCATGCTGTGTATGCTGTGTGTGCTGTGTGTGCTGTGTATGCTGTGTGTGCTGTGTATGCTGTGCATGCTGTGTATGCTGTGTGTGCTGTGTATGCTGTGCATGCTGTGTATGCTGTGTGTGCTGTGTATGCTGTGCGTGCTGTGTATGCTGTGTATGCTGTGTGTGCTGTGTATGCTGTGTGTGCTGTGTATGCTGTGTATGCTGTGCATGCTGTGTATGCTGTGTGTGCTGTGTATGCTGTGTATGCTGTGCACACTGTGTATGCTGTATGCTGTGTATGCTGTGTGTGCTGTGTATGCTGTGTATGCTGTGCATGCTGTGTATGCTGTGTGTGCTGTGTGTGCTGTGTATGCTGTGTGTGCTGTGTATGCTGTGCATGCTGTGTATGCTGTGTGTGCTGTGTATGCTGTGCATGCTGTGTATGCTGTGTGTGCTGTGTATGCTGTGCATGCTGTGTATGCTGTGTGTGCGGTGTATGCTGTGCATGCTGTGTATGCTGTGTGTGCTGTGTATGCTGTGTATGCTGTGTGTGCTGTGTATGCTGCACGCACTGTCCGCATGTACTCACCTCTGATTTAGTCTCTGCTGTGGGGTTTCCCGGTGCTGCCCGTGCAGCCCCCATAGCTGTGTGCGGGGGTCACACTATTGACATAATATTGAAATTCTGTGTATATATTGTGTATATATTGTGTATCCTGCAGAATTCTATTACAGGAGATTGTGTACCGGAATATCACAATAAATACGGGCAGGGAAATTGTAATATTATATATATATAAAATAATATATAATATATAATATAATATATAATATATAACATATATAATTGCAATATTCTTACTAATCCTTCCTCTTACAGACTGGTCTTCCATGTGCACATGTGTACAATGTATGACTGCAGCCCCCACGCCTGCCAGCGCTGTGCATAGTCCCCCGCTCCTTCTATCTATCTACCTATCTATCTAGTTATATATATATATATATATACACACATTGAATCTATCACTTATCTCATGATACATTGTATCAGAGGCACCATTAAAGTTTTTGAATATGTTTTATGCTTTTCGCTCTTATTACTCTTCTCATAGGAAATGTAAATATTTTATGGTCCCCTGGTTGCCTGATTTTCTCATACTGTAGTAGTGTGGCACACAGGCTCCGGCTTTGCTGTGGGCACACCTGGGGTGTAAGGATCAGGTATCATGTCACGTGCCGCCACGAGGTGGATCTGCCTCGTTCCCCACCCAGGGATTGTGCCCGAATAAGGCTGCTTTCACACCTCCGGTTTCTGCAATGCGGCACAATCCGGCACTTTGCAGGAAAACCGCAACCGTTTTTTTTTTTGCTGCCGGTTGCGTTTTTTCTGCATAGACTTTAATTAGTGCCGCATTGTGCCTCATGGGCTTGCGTTCGGTCCGGTTTTTGCCGCATGCGGCGGCCGGATGGAACGTTGCCTGGCACGTTTTTTCGTGCGGCAAAAAAAAACGCATCTTGCCGCATTCGGCCGATGCGGCGTATTTTTCAATGCATGCCTATGGCGGCCGGATGCGGCGCGATGCGGCAAAAAACGCATCCGGCCGCCGCATGCGGTATTTGCCACTGCGCATGCTCAGTAGCATGCCGTAAGCGGCAAAAAACGGACGGGCCGCATGGGAAAAACTTATGCAAAGGATGCGGTGTTTTCACCGCATCCGTTGTATAGCTTGCACAGCCGGATTGAGCCGCACAGCTCAAGCCGGATGTGTGAAAGCAGCGTAAAGAGGATATATATTTTTATTTTGTTATGCCGCATGCTGATTTCCTTATATTGCTTTCTGGTACAGTTATGGGTGCACAGGTGGTGCCAGGATTGCTTATAATGTCACGCGCCATTGTGGGGTACATTCTGGTAGGATTTGCCCCATGCACTAACCATTGACTGTACCCACATAACAAGGATTAATTTTTTTATATTGTAATTATAGGTATCTTAGTTTTCACCTATTGATACCTGATACTTACAGGTACAGCTATGGGTACAAGTGACACGGCGTGCTTTCTCATTGCCAGTATGGCATACTGACATAACATACCCATGGATTATGCTCACATAAAAAGGATATTTATCCTTCTTTTGTATACTATTTTTGTATGGGCCTCCCGAATGCCTCCTATCCTATTTTACCATTCACAGGTACAGCTATGGGCACCTAGGTGGTGGTAGGATTGCTTATAATGTCACGTGCCAGCGTAGTTTACATGGTAGCGGGTTCTGCCTCATGCAGGATCCATGGATTATACTCACATGTTGAGGATATGTATTTTTCTTTCCTATACTGTTTTTGTATGGGCCTTCTGATTGCCTCCTTTCCCATCTTACCATTCACAGGTACAGCTATGGGCACCTAGGTGGTGGTAGGATTGCTTATAATATCATGTGCCAGCATAGGGTCCATGCCAGAGGAATCTGCTTCATACAGGACCCATGGATTACGCTCACATTGAAAGGATATTCATTTTTATTTTCTATGCTGTTCTTGTATGGCTCTTCCAATTGCCTCTTATCTCTTTTTGACATTCACAGGTACAGCTATGGGCACCTAGGTGGTGGCAGGATTGCTTATAATCTCATATGCCTTCGGGATCTGCTTTATGCAGGACCCATGGATTATTCTCACATGTGAAGGATATTCATTTTATACTGTTTTTGTATGGCCCTTTCAATTGCCTCCTATATCTTTTGACACTCACAGGTACAGCTATGGGCACAGAGGTGGTGGCAGGATAGCTTATAATGTCATGTGCCAACATAGGGTACATGGTAGCGGGTTCTGCCTCATGCAGGACCCATGGATTATGCTCACATATTAAGGATATTCATTTTTATTTCTTATACTGTTTTCACATGGCTCTTCCGATTGTCTCCTATCCCATTTTACCATTCACAGGTACAGAAATGGGCACCTAGATCGTGGCAAGATTGCTTATAATAATCCTTCGGGATCTGCTTTATGCAGTACTCATAGGTTATGCTCACATAAAAAGGATATTCGATATTATTTTCTATACTGTTTTTGCACGGCTCTTCCGATTGCTTCCTGTCTCTTTTTGACACTTACAGGAACGGCTATGGGCACCAAGGTGGTGGCATGATTGCTTATAACGTCACGTACCAGTGTAGGGTACATGATAGCTGGATTTGCCATGGATTATGCTCACATAATGAGGATATAGAGGTTTTTTTTTTCCTTATACTATCTTTGTATGGTAAACTGGATGGCTGCTATTGCTTTCTGACACTTAGGGTACCTTCACACTTAGCGATGCAGCAGCGATCCGACCAGCGATCTGACCTGGTCAGGATCGCTGCTGCATCGCTACATGGTCGCTGGTGAGCTGTCAAACAGGCAGATCTCACCAGCGACCAGTGAACAGCCCCCAGCCAGCAGCGACGTGCAAGCGACGCTGCGCTTGCACGGAGCCGCCGTCTGGAAGCTGCGGAGACTGGTAACTAAGGTAAACATCGGGTATGGTTACCCGATGTTTACATTAGTTACCAGTGTGAGCAGGGAGCAGGGAGCCGCGCACACTGAGCGCTGGCTCCTTGCTCTCCTAGCTACAGTACACATCGGGTTAATTAACCCGATGTGTAATGCAGCTACATGTGCAGAGAGCAGGGAGCCGCGCACACTGCTTAGCGCTGGCTCCTTGCTCTCCTAGCTGCTGTACACATCGGGTTAATTAACCCGATGTGTACAGCAGCTACATGTGCAGAGAGCCGGAGCCGGCAGCACAGGCAGCGTGAGAGCTGCAGAGGCTGGTAACTAAGGTAAATATCGGGTAACCACCTTGGTTACCCGATGTTTATCTTGGATACAGCTTACCTCAGCTGTCAGACGCCGGCTCCTGCTCCCTGCTCGCTTCATTTGTCGCTCTCTTGCTGTCACACACAGCGATCTGTGTGTCACAGCAGGAGAGCGGCTTTGAAGAAAACGAACCAGGGCTGTGTGTAACGAGCAGCGATCTCGCAGCAGGGGCCAGATCGCTGCTCAGTGTCACACACAGCGAGATCGCTAATGAGGTCACTGCTGCGTCACAAAAAGCGTGACTCAGCAGCGATCTCGGCAGCGAGCTCGCTGTGTGTGAAGCACCCCTTATTGATAAAGGGGATGCACGGAATGTCAGGTTTACACATTAATGTCAGTTTGCTGTACAATATCAGGATGATTTGCCTCATCCAGTACCCATGAGCCATGCTCACATGTGCTACACTGGTTTCTTGTTTTTGCTTTTTGATACTGGTACAGCTATGGGTACACATGCGGAGGCCAACTGGCTCATAATGTCACATGCCAGTATGGGGTAGGCACCTGCGGGAATTGCATAATGCAGTACCCATGGATTGTGCCCACGTAATGATGAACTACATTTATTGCCTGCAATGTACCAGTGATTGATTTCTGATACTGGCACAGCTATGGGTACATGGGGTGGCATAGCGTAATGTCACATGTCAGTATGGGTTACAGTATGCAGCACCCAGAGATTATGCTCATGTGATGAGGATATACATTTTTCTTATTCTGTAGTATGTGATACCCAGGCTGCCTGCTGATGACACCCACTAAAATAACTATGGGTGCACATGGGGTGACCACCTTACTAATACTGTTATGTCAGTATGTGGTTCACATCATGCCATAACCATGCAGTAACGTAAGTGTAGCACCCACGAGGCAGGGGTTAACTGTACTCGTCGCCGGGCCGGTAATGTCGGGTCTGGGGATGTCACGGGTGGCCTTGCCCGGCTTTGTAGCCCCGAGGTGTACAATAAAAGGAGATGATGGTAAATAGGATGATGAGGGTAGTAGTTGTCTTGTGATGCCACCTGCAGTATGCGGCCAGGGATTAGCCGCCGCTGCGGTCGCTGTCCTCTGGGGCGGGTGATGTCGCAGCTAGGATAGTTCAGCTTGCCGCAAGTGAAGCTAGGCCCCAGGGAGGATGATGGAGGTGGTAGTGGCCGTTGGCACCGAAGCGCGGGGCGACGGTGCCGGCACTAAAGGGGCGGACACAGTAGTTGCAGTTCCAGGTCTTTACTCACTGTCCGTGAGGGCTACCCGGGAGGTGCCAGTCTCCACCGTATTGGGCTCTAGCCGATCCCGGATAAATTAGAGGTAGCCACCGGTATTTGAAAGTGTCCTTTCCTAAGGGATGTCCCTTCAGGAGTGAGGAACCTGGGCTGAGCTTCTGGCTCCAAGCCTCGAGCCCCGTGAAGAAAAGATGAAGAAAGTGGTGTCATTTTGCCAGAACTGTAGTCCCGACTTGACATAAGATTGTGTCCAGGTTGCTCTTACTTCTACCCCAAGTGGTGCCCACCCCCCAGGTGGTTGTCCTAGTGACCGGGAAAGTCCCATGCCTCGTGATGACCACCCCCTGGCCTACCCTAGTCCAGTCCAAAGTGAGAAGGTGTATGTAATGTGGAAAACCGATGATTAATCCCCTCCTTACCCGAGATGAATCCTCACCTTAAGTGAGGTGCAGTACTCTGGGGCGACTGAAGCTGCAGGGGCGCCACATAAAGAGGATATTTATTTTTCTTTTCCCCAGTGTATTTGCATGGCACCATGGTTGATTGCTATTGCTTTTTGACACCCACAAATATTGCTATGACTGCACATGGGGTGACCGGCTTTCTCATAATGTAATATACCAGTATCGGGTACATAACAGAATATTTGGCACCCTTGGGCACCCATACGACTATGGGCACACATATAACTATGGGCATGCACACAACTATAGGCAGACCTAACACTATGGGCAAACATACGACTATAGGGATACATAAAAATGGCACACACGACTATGGGCACACATATGACTATGGGCACACATACGACTATGGGCACACATATGACTATGGGCACACATACGACTATGGGTACACATATGACTATGGGAATGTACACAACTATGGGCACACATACGACTATGGGCACACATATGACTATGGGCACACATATGACTATGGGCATGCACACAACTATGGGCACACATACGACTATGGGCACACATATGACTACGGGCACACATATGACTATGGGCATGCATATGACTATGGGCACACATATGACTATGGGCACACATATGACTATGGGCACACATATGACTATGGGCACACATACGACTATGGGCACACATACGACTATGGGCACACATACGACTATGGGCACACATATGACTATGGGCACACATACGACTATGGGCACACATACGACTATGGGCACACATATGACTATGGGCACACATACGACTATGGGCACACATACGACTATGGGCATGCACACAACTATGGGCACACATACGACTATGGGCACACATATGACTATGGGCACACATATGACTATGGGCATGCACACAACTATGGGCACACATACGACTAGGGGCACACATATGACTATGGGCACACATATGACTATGGGCATGCACACAACTATGGGCACACATACGACTATGGGCACACATATGACTATGGGCACACACAGGGGGCTCACTCATTGTAGTCTCACATGCCAGTTTGGGTTACATACCTCATGTACCTCCACATTATTGGGGATTTCTATTTTTCTTTTTTCCTCTCCATTTTCAGTGCAGAGGAAGTATTTTTTTTTTAAATTTCTTTCCTATAATGTTTTATTTCTTTTACCAGTCTATCTAGGTGTATCGATCGGCCACTTACTATATCAGTTAATCACAATAGTGAATTTTAAGGTTTTTTTTATTGATTTATTTATATCACTTATACCCGAGAGCTGATTGATGGTGCCCAAACCCCGGGCGTCTTGTATCAGGCCCCGGCTGTATGATCCCTAGTATGTTTGACGCTCTGTTGTGTCAGAGAAAGCCATACTTTTATAGAAATTTCATTTCTTCCAAGTCTCTCCATAGATCACTGATCGCTGCAGTCCCCAATCGATGGGTTCCTTGTGATAACCTTCTAGTTAAAAAATAGATTTTGTAAAAGTAGAAAACATCTTAAAAGACCCAAAGGTGTCAGAACTTAAAAGTCAAAAGGGCGATGCATCAATAATACCATCACTTAGCCTGGGAATTCTAAAAATGACGGAGACACAGTGCATAATATTCCAATTACATGTAAAAATGTTTATTTTTCCTTTAGTCACATACGTTTATAATGAACGGTGTATGTTTCGGTGGGGACTGACCACTGATCTTGGGAATTAAGCAGCTGCACCACTGGTTGGGCGATGCGTCCATGTCGATGCTTTTCCCATGGACAGCAGATCCGGATCTGTAAGAAATGGTAGTACTGTACATCTTGATTCAAATGAAGGGGTCTGACTGCAGCTCCGGGCGCTGTCTGGTGGACGGGTGCACTGTTGTGCAGGGAAAACATTAGTCTATTATATTTTTTTCGCGTTGGACCTAAGAACTTATAGGCAG
Organism: Anomaloglossus baeobatrachus; assembly: GCF_048569485.1. NCBI lineage: Eukaryota > Metazoa > Chordata > Amphibia > Anura > Aromobatidae > Anomaloglossus > Anomaloglossus baeobatrachus. Next base: position 14,418,621 of record NC_134360.1, on the reverse strand, counting down.
GTAATTGCTGACTACCTGCCTGTTCTACCCAGTGCCGATCTCTTCTGGGTAAGAGTAGTCACAGACCGCTCCTTCCAACAATTGGGCAGCTTCCGGTGGCATCACGTTGATCGAGCTTCCGCTTTTCTTACGGGCTGCTCTGTTGATGGGGCATGACTATTTCCGACGTCATGCTGATTGACAGCCGACTCCCTGCTGCCTAACTATGTGGAGACAGCTGTCAATCATCATGATGTCAGCAGCCACATCCCATGAGCAGAGCAGAAAAGGAAGAGCTGCTGTGTTCGCGTGCAGCAGCAGAATCTTTGGCAGGAGTGGCCTGTGATTGCCGTGATAGGAATTAGCAACTACCTGCCTGTCAGTTCTTAGCCTCATGAGAAAAAATATAGAATAGTCCAGGATAACTTTTTTAAAGGGGTTTTCCATTAATCAGATAATCCCTTCTCAAGCCATTTGTTTTCCCCTTTTAAAATGACAGCAACACTTTGGTGCTCGTGCTGTTCCAGCGGTGTCAGTGTTGCCTCTCCCAGGATCATGCTGTTACAGCGTTATCAGTATTGTCTCTCTCAGGATCGTGCTGTTCCAGCAGTGTCAGTATTGTCTTTCCCTGGATCGTGCTATTTTAGCAGTGTCATTATTGTCTCTTCTGGGATTGTGCTGGTCCAGCTGTGCCAGTATTGTCTCTCCCCAGATCGTTCTCTTCTAGCAGTGTCAGCATTGTCTCTCCCAGGATCGTGCTGTTCCAGCATTGTCAGTATTGTTTCTCTCTGGATTGTGCTGTTCTAGCGGTGTCAGTATTGTCTTGCCACGGGATTGTGCTGTTCCAGTGGTGTCAGTATTGTTTCTCTCTGGATTGTGCTGTTCTAGTGGTGTCAGTATTGTCTCTCCCAGGATCGTCCTTTTCCAGCTGTGTCTTTATTGTCTCTCCCAGGATCGGGCTGTTCCAGCTTTCAGTATTGTCTCTCTTGGGATTGTGCTGTTCCAGCGTTGTCAGTATTGTCTCTCCCGGGAATGTGCTCTTCCAGCGCTGTCAGTATTGTCTCTCCCGGGAATGTGCTCTTCCAGCGCTGTCAATATTGTCTCTCCCGGGAATGTGCTCTTCCAGCGCTGTCAGTATTGTCTCTCTTGGGATTGTGCTATTCCAGCGGTATCAGTATTGTCTCTTTCGAGACTGCGCGGTTCCAGCTTTCAGCATTGTCTCTCCTGGGATCGTGCTGTTCCAGTTGTGTCACTATTTTCTCTCCCGGGATTGTGCTCTTCCAGCGCTGTCAGTATTGTCTCTCCCGGGATCGTGCTGTTCCAGCTTTCAGTATTGTCTCTCCCGGGATCATGCTGTTCCAGTTGTGTCACTATTTTCTCTCCTGGGATCGTGCTTTTCCAGCTGTTTCTTTATTGTCTCTCCTGACATCGTGCTGTTCCAATGATCAGTATTGTCTCTCCAGGGATTGTGCTGTTCCAATGGTCAGTATTGTCTCTTCAGGGGTTGTGCTGTTCCAATGGTCAGTATTGTCTCTCCAGGGAATGTGCTGTTCCAATGGTCAGTATTGTCTCTCCAGGGATTGTGCTGTTCCAATGGTCAGTATTGTCTCTCCAGGGGTTGTGCTGTTCCAGCGCTGTCAGTATTGTCTCTCTTTGGATTGTGCTGTTCCAGCGCTGTTAGTATTGTCTCTCTTGGGATTGTGCTGTTCCAGCGGTGTCAGTATTGTCTCTCTCGAGACTGTGCTGTTCCAGCGTTCAGTATTGTCTCTTCCTGGATTGTGCTGTTCCAGAGGTGTCAGTATTGTCTCTCCCGGGATCATGCTGTTCCAATGGTCAGTATTGTCTCTCCAGGGATTGTGCTGTTCCAATGGTCAGTATTGTCTCTCCAGGGGTTGTGCTGTTCCAATGGTCAGTATTGTCTCTCCAGGGAATGTGCTGTTCCAATGGTCAGTATTGTCTCTCCAGGGATTGTGCTGTTCCAATGGTCAGTATTGTCTCTCCAGGGGTTGTGCTGTTCCAGCGCTGTCAGTATTGTCTCTCTTTGGATTGTGCTGTTCCAGCGCTGTTAGTATTGTCTCTCTTGGGATTGTGCTGTTCCAGCGGTGTCAGTATTGTCTCTCTCGAGACTGTGCTGTTCCAGCGTTCAGTATTGTCTCTTCCTGGATTGTGCTGTTCCAGAGGTGTCAGTATTGTCTCTCCCGGGATCATGCTGTTCCAATGGTCAGTATTGTCTCTCCAGGGATTGTGCTGTTCCAGCGCTGTCAGTATTGTCTTTCTTGGGATTGTGCTGTTCCAGCGTTTAGTATTGACTCTTCTTGGATCGTGCTGTTCCTGAGGTGTCAGTATTGTCTCTCCCGAGACTGTGCTGTTCCAGCATTCAGTATTGTCTCATCCTGGATCGTGCTGTTCCAGCGGTGTCAGTATTGTCTCTCCCGAGACTGTGCTGTTCCTGCGTTCAGCATTATTTCTCCCAGGATCGTGCTGTTCCAGCTGTGTCTGTATTGTCTCTCCTGAGATCTTTACAATCTTATGTCACGTCATCCCTGCAGCCAATTCACATTCCTCGCCTTCAGACTTATCACATACTGTACATCCGGAGGAAAACAAGAGCGCAGCAGGGCTCAATTCCTCCAGATTTAAGCGATTTGTCTGAAGGTGAGAGTGTCAAGCAGCCACTGATTGACCACAGGACTTGCTTGACGTAATAGAGTTATGCGATCCCAGAACACACAGCGTTGTTTCCGCTGGAACAGCCCCGGCACTGGAGGGGAGCATAAGAGTCGTCATTTTAAAAGGGAAAGCCATACGAATTGAGAAAGGGTAGTCCGAGTAGTGAACAATCCCTTTAAGGGGACCCAGCCCCTTCTTTCTCAGGCTCGGTGCTGGTTCCCCTACTGATTATTAAGTGATATTATATAACTCTTATCTGCTATTTTTCTGTAAATACTGTGCAAATTGATGACCACAGCTGCTGCAGAACCTCCTGTAAAACATCAGCCAGGACCATTGATGATGATGATGATGGTGAACCAATGGGTCCTACAGCGACAAGATAGGTCATTTTTTTATGGTGAAGCTGCAGAAAGCTCCGTCATTTCCCAGTCACAATCTAGAGAATTACATAAATTACATTTCTAAGGGTCTCGTCAGCTCTTTCCTGACTCATTCTCCGCTTCCATAATGCAGAAAATATTTCTTCCTAATCAGGAACACTTATCTTCCAGCTTTGCAAGAAATCACGTGGAGGTTTAAATAACATGGGGTGAGGCGTGACGCCGTGTGGACTCAGCAGCGCTCACTTATTTGGGTGACACTCGGCGTTTATTGAGGAGGGGGTGGATCGCGCCAGAAAATATTTGCAATTAAACAAAAAAAAAAGAAAGCCTTCGTCTATGTGGCCTCTTTAACCTCTCGTTAATGGAATTGCAGAATCAAAAATGAATCCCGTAACCTGTCAGATACAATGTAGCCATATTCATGGAAAGAGAACAGATGAACTCATGAGTGACTCGATGATATTGTAGCCATGAAGAACGGATCATTCTCCATTGTAGGAGGACACTCATTAATGTCCGGTTCTGTTGGCCTTCTTCCACGCAATGCGGTCTATTGTGCACCAGAGAAAGGTGACATTTTTAAAGGGAACTTATTTGGAGCTTTAAAGTCAATAAATTAATCAGATTTCTGGGTAAAGTAGTTCAAACTTACAAAGATAAATTCTCCATCATTGAGAAAATCAACTTTTAATCTTTATGCAAATGAAGCTGCAAGTGCATCAGGGCGTGGCTTCGATTTCCAGCAGTGTCAGTATTGTCTCTACTCAGACCGTGCTGTTCTAGTAGTGTCAGTATTGTCTCTCCCAGGATCGTGCTGTTCCAGCATTGTCAGTATTGTTTCTCTCGGGATTGTGCTGTTCCAGCGATGTCAGTATTGTCTTGCCATGGGATCGTGCTGTTCCAGTGGTGTCAGTATTGTCTCTCCTGGGATCGAGCTGTTCTAGCATTGTCAGTAATGTTTCTCTTGGGATTGTGCTGTTCCAGCGATGTCAGTATTGTCTCTCCCGGGATCGTGCTGTTCCAGTTGTGTCAGTATTGTCTCTCCTGGGATCGAGCTGTTCCAGTTGTGCCAATATTGTCTTTCCCAAGATCATGCTGTTCCAGCGGTGTTAGTATTGTCTCTCTCGGGATCCTGCTGTACCAGCGGTCAGTATTGTCTCTCCCAGGATTGTGCTGTTCAAGCGGTGTCAGTATTCATAGTATCATATCTGAGACAGACTAAGAACTACTTTGTTCGAAACGCGTCCTCTCACCTGTATTCCCTATGAATTCATGATGGAAAATGTTTTAACATGAACATGAAATAAAGAAAGAATGAATTTTTAACCTATTTTGGACCTGATTGCTGGATTCCTACCCTACCTATTCATAGTATCATAGTATCATAGTTTTTAAGGTTGAAGGGAGACTCTAAGTCCATCCAGTTCAACCCGTAGCCTAACATGTTGATCCAGAGGAAGGCAAAAAAAAAACCCCAAAAAAACCAACAATGTGGCAAACAAAGCTCCAATGGGGAAAAAAATTCCTTCCTGACTCCACATATGGCAATCAGACTAGTTCCCTGGAGTATTGTTTCTCTTGGGATTGTGCTGTTCCAGCTTTCAGTACTGTCTCTCCCGGGATCATGCTGTTCCAGTGGTCAGTATTGTTTCTCTTGGGATTGTGCTGTTCCAGCGGTGTCAGTATTGTCTCTCCCGGGATCATGCTGTTCCAGTGGTCAGTATTGTTTCTCTTGGGATTGTGCTGTTCCAGCGGTGTCAGTATTGTCTCTCCCGGGATTGTGCTGTTCCAGGGCTGTAGGTATTGTCTCTCCTGGGATTGTGCTGTTACAGCTTTTGGTATTGTCTCTCCCGGGATCATGCTGTTCCAGTGGTCAGTATTGTTTCTCTTGGGATTGTGCTGTTCCAGCGGTGTCAGTATTGTCTCTCCCGGGATTGTGCTGTTCCAGCGCTGTAGGTATTGTCTCTCCTGGGATTGTGCTGTTACAGCTTTCGGTATTGTCTCTCCCGGGATCATGCTGTTCCAGTGGTCAGTATTGTTTCTCTTGGGATTGTGCTGTTCCAAGTGGTCAGTATTGTTTCTCTTGGGATTGTGCTGTTCCAGCTGTGTCAGTATTGTCTCTCCCGGGATTGTGCTGTTCCAGCGCTGTAGGTATTGTCTCTCCCAGGATTGTGCTGTTCCAGTGGTCAGCATTATCTCTCCTATCTATCAGCAGAAATGTTGATGGTTGCTGCTTGAAATCTTCTATGAATTTCTAGCTGTTAGACATATATCCCCATCGAGGATTAGGATGCACATAGGGTATGAGATTTTAGAGATGTCCACTATCCAGACAGCCCCTTCCCACTTACTATACTCCCCCATGTCTGGTGCAGTGTCAGGAATGTCAGCAGCTCCCTATGGGGACGTTTCACTGTCAGTATTCTTCGGACGAAACTGACATCCCGACATAAGAACAGAGCCTGAGACAGAACTGTGGAAGACATAAACTAGAAGAAGAGATAGAAATGATCTCAACTTCTATAGCGCCAACATGTTCTACCGCACTTTTGACTCAACCCCTTTACAACCCATGACCTGCTATGTACGGCATGAAACATTACCCTGCCTTTGATGCAGGTTCTCATCTTTCCAGGCAGATGACGGCTAAATCCCTCAGCCGTCATCTGCCTCTGCGCCCGTGGCTTTTAACCTGGTAAATGCTGCTGTCAATCTCTTTTTTTATAACAGGTGATCAAAACAACATATATACCCCAAAATAATATATATATATATATATATATATATATATATATATTGGGGCACAAAAAACCACGCCTTCGCATAGCTCCATATCCTAAAAATTTAAAATGTTACGGCTTCCGGAAAGTCACAACACAGGCAGTATTTTTTTTTTCAAAATTTCAGAATTTTTTTCCCCACTTACTGTAAAGAAAACAAAAACTATACATGTTTGGTATCTACATAATCGTACTGACTTGGAGAATCGTACTGCCAGGTTAGGTTTATGGTACAAGGAACAATGGAAATTAAAACAAAAAACTATGGCAGAATGTAACTTTTTTTGCTATTTTGCAACAATTAGATTTATTTTTTACCAACTTACCATTTCATCATATGATAAAAAGAATTTTGTCATTCAAAAGCACAACTTGAAAATTACGGTAGTCCTTATGAGATATTGATGGAGAAATAAAAAAAAGTTATGGCTCTTGGAATCGCATATTCTCTTCTTTTTTTCCCTGAAGGTTTTAATGGTAACAGTAAAGTCACAAATATTTTATATTTCATTTCTATTCATATCACACGCAATATTTTCCTTGCCGGTATTATCACAGTCACATATCCTTGGAAACGTCTGTAGAAATGAATACAAATCTGATGATATTGCTGTCAGTCAAATCCAAGGTCCTCACAGCTTCTGGTCTTCTGGGCATAAACAAATGATAAGCATCTCCTGGTAAACAGTATTAACAAAAGTGTCCAAAAATTATCAAAAATAGTGCACGACTAACTGAGCGTAAAACCCAGAGTCACAGTTCCGATTTGCGGAGCATCTTGTGCTCTGTGATGTTCTGCAATGCTCTCCTGCAGAGCCGATATTTGCCTGCTCCGTTACGCAGAGGAATTTACAGGATGAGATGCTCTGCTGTTTGTCTTGAGCTACTGTGGGTGGGTTGTTTCTCTGCACTGGGTCCTACGCTGATGCTGGGAGGGGGTAACTCTGATGCTCCTTGCATGTGATTGCTCCGCTTCATGAGGAAGCATGCTCACCTGGAATGTTGCCAGTTGTATTTTCTGGTTCCACAGTAAGTTCTCTTGGCTCCCGTTTGTGTACAGTTATCTGATCTTGGCTTCTCGACCCTGGACGACTCTGCTCTGCCCACCCCCTGACTTTATCGTTACCTCCTGGCTTCTGACCTCGGACTTTCTCCTGACCACGTCTCCTCCTGCTCCCTGTACATACTCTCCTGGAATCCTGACCCTCGGCCTATATTTTGACCTCGTCTCTGCCTGCTCCCTGTGGCCTGTCCTTTCTTCCTGGTTTCTGGTCCCGGCTTGTTTGATTACCTCTCTATTCACACTACACACAAGTATTATCTAGCATCACCTAGTGACTAGCATCACACTACGCCACATAGTGTCGAGCATCACACCCAGGTCACATGATCAGGAATTTACATGTTTTATGTCGGATTCCATATATCAAATCCGACAGGAATCCACATCTCGTGCATTGTGCTCCGGTTTCTGGAACGTCATTTCCATGCTAAAAAAAATGATCATAGGAGTTTTCTGCCACGCAGCATGCTGGTGTGGCTGTAACATTCTACCATGGCTGGCAGCGTATCCCATCGAGCACATCTGTCATTGGTCGGCAACTGCAAAGGGTGCTGCCAGCGGCGGATCTTGATGATTTTCTGCCCAAGTGCATTCAGTGCTGCAGAACATTCCTCAGATGACCATTAATAACCAAGGCTGTAAGTGCGGGTATTTCTGTGCATGCGCTCATATTCATTGCTGGAAAAATCTAGATCTTTTGTAAATATCGTTTCCATCATTTGACAATCAATTTGTCTTGCTATTGCAATTTCAATGTTGAGGAGTGTATATTGTATTCTTAAAGGATTTTTATATAAACAGGTGATAATGGCAGTGATTGGTTGTTTGGTTGCATCTTATATCAGTAATAGACAGCTCACGGACACCATCCAAGTTTTTCATTTGCCCGTAGACTTGCATTAGTGAGTTGGATCCATGGTTCCAGTCAAAAATGCACGTTTAGGTTTTGGGGGTCGGTCTTTGGCAGACACTTAATAAAAACATGGATATGTGAAGTGCTCCAAAGCCTACATTTTTTTTCCGTGTCCAGTCTCCTAACAGAGGCTCCACTGACCTTTTTGATTTGCATACTTACAAGGGGGCAATGCACCTAGGATTTCACTGTGTTGAGCGCCCTCGTTGGCTGCCGGCAGTGTTTTCTCTGGCTGGTCTCCCCGAGATCAGTGATTGTTTTGTCTTGCTGGTCTACTAGGCATTGCTCCCACCTGTCCAGAATCCTACTCCGCACTGATGAGGGGCAATACCCCGAAACAGCTGTCTGTGGATGGATACCTGGCCTTGGTAATTCCCTTGTAATATCTTTAAACTCGTCAAGAGTTGGATATTGACTAATAGTGACACTTAATATGGTGGTTATGGTGGTCTCCTAAAAAGAGCCACTCCTTGGCTAGGTCCTTCCCGGAGGGATATCTGGCTATTTTCTGTGTTGAGACTCCTAACAGAGGCTCCACGGACCTTTTTGATTTGCATACTTACCAGGGGGCAATGCACCTGTCACGGCCGGGCGGTCGGGCAGACCCAGGAGGTGGATCCACTGGACCGAACTCTCTGAGATGGTGGTAGGGAGTCCGGCAGCTGAAGCACTGATGGGCAGTAGAACAGTCCGTGCAAGTGAAGGCAGCGGAGGAGTCCCAGGGACCACGGAGTCACAGAAGGTGGTCTTGGTGACGTAGCGCAGGTTCGGAGGCCGAGGTGATATCAGGCGGGGTCCGGAACCTCTGGAGCAAGATGACGGGTCACCGCAGGGATCCGGGATGGTACGGACTGTCAGATGGCAGACGGACAGCGTGCGGGGATCAGGACACGGCAGACTGGATGGCAAGGCAGGTACGGCTCTACAAAGACAGATAGGTGAGTACAGGCACATAAACACCAAGAGACCTGACTCCTAGCTCAGGGAACACGAAGATCAGGCCCCGCCCCCTTGGACAATGACCCCCTATATACCCTGTACCTGTGCAACCTCATTTCCTGTTAATGGACGCTGGCCCTTTAAGAAAGGGTCAGTGACCGCGCGCGCGCCCTAATGCGCATGCGCGCCGCCCGGGTGCCAGAAGCCAGGGAAGGAGGCTGCGAGGAGGACGCAGGGGAGCCGGCCAGGTCCAGGGAAGCTGTCGGGCGCCGGGATCGGGGGCCCGGAGCCCTGGGACGGACGGAATCCGGTGACTGGGGAGCGGAGAGCGTGGCAGGTGAGCCGGGGAACGGGGGTGAGGACCCGGGGAGCGTGACAGTACCCCCCCCCCCACGCCCCCCTCCCCGCAACCGGGACATGAAGGCACGGATAAGAGGAGTGCCCACGTTCTCCCTGGGCTCCCAAGACCTATCCTCAGGACCATACCCTTCCCAGTCCACCAGGAAGAACTGTCGACCTCGTACGGTCTTCATGGCCACGATATCCCTTACCGCATAGATGTCATCATCGGCAATAGGAGGAGGGGCCGGACTGGCAGCAGCGGAGAAGGGACCAAGGACAACCGGCTTGAGCAGAGAGACGTGGAAGGAGTTGGGTATCCTCATCGTGGCCGGGAGCTGTAGCTTGTAGGATACCTCATTGATCTTGCTGAGGACCTTAAACGGCCCGATGTAGCGAGGACCCAGCTTGTAGGAAGGTATCTTCAATCGGATGTACTGGGAAGCAAGCCAGACCAGGTCACCAGGAGAGAAACACGGAGGATCCAGACGTCTCTTGTCAGCGTGTTTCTTCATCCGCTGGGAAGCGCGCCCAAGGGACGCCTTGACAGAGTCCCAAATGGTAGCAAAGTCACGAACTGCAGTATCAGCAGCCGGGACATCCGATGAAGGGGATATAGGCAATGGGACGGCGGGCTGGAGTCCGTAAACAACATGGAAGGGAGATTCGGAGGATGACTCACTGACGTGGTGGTTATGGGAGAATTCAGCCCAAGGCAGAAGCGAGGACCAGTCGTCGTGATGGGCGTTGACATAGTGACGTAGGTATGAGGTCACGATTTGATTGACCCTCTCCACTTGGCCGTTAGACTGAGGATGGTAAGAAGAAGAAAAGTCCAGAGTCACTCCCAGATGTTTGCATAGAGCCCTCCAGAAGCGGGAGGTGAACTGAGTTCCTCTGTCGGACACTATGTGGGATGGAAAGCCATGCAAGCGGAAGATGTGATGTATATAGGCTTCCGCGAGTTCCTGAGCAGAGGGCAGTCCGGCCATAGGAACGAAGTGGGCCATTTTGGAGAATCGATCAACCACGACCCATATGACTGTGTGCCCGGAGGATAATGGCAAGTCCGTAATAAAGTCCATTGCTATGTGTTGCCACGGGACTGAGGGTATCGGTAAAGGCAGAAGACGGCCATGGGGCAAGTGTTTGGGCGTCTTGTTCCTGGCACAGGAGGAGCAGGCAGAGACAAAAGCAGCGACGTCCGTGCGAAGGGATGGCCACCAGTAATGGCGTACAATCGCACCCCATGTTCTCTTCTGACCAGCATGCCCGGCTGTTTTTGAGGCATGACCCCAGTGTAACACTTTTTGCCTGTCGGTATCGGAGACATAGGTCTTCCCGGGCGGTATCTGGGCTAGGGTGACAGGGGCCACCGGAATGATGTTGCTAGGACAGATGATGGGTTGGGTAGTCTCTTCCTCCTGCTCCATGGGCATGAAAGACCTGGACAAGGCATCAGCGCGTACATTCTTGTCCGCGGGTCGGAAGTGAAGCTGAAAGTCGAACCTGGCAAAGAATAAGGACCACCTGGCTTGCCGTGGGTTCAGTCGCTGAGCGGACCGCAGGTATTCTAGGTTCTTGTGGTCCGTGTAGATGATCACGGGATACACTGCACCTTCCAGGAGGTAGCGCCATTCCTCCAGTGCCAGTTTGACTGCCAAGAGCTCTCGGTCCCCGATGGTATAGTTGCGTTCAGGCGCTGAGAAGCTCTTGGAGAAGAATCCGCAAGTCACCATCTTCCCGGAGGAGGACTTCTGCATGAGCACTGCTCCGGCTCCTGAGGAGGAGGCATCCACCTCCAAGGTGAACTGGCGGTTTAACTCCGGACGGTGAAGTACAGGCGAGGAAGCAAAAGCCCGCTTCAAAGAGCCAAACGCGGCGTCGGCCGCAGGCGACCAGTCCTTTGGATTTGCCTCTTTCTTAGTCAAAGCGGAAAGTGGAGCAGTCAGAGCAGAGAAGTGAGGGACGAATTGGCGGTAGTAGTTGGCGAATCCCAGGAAGCGTTGGATTGCCTTCAGTCCAGAAGGGGGAGGCCAGTTGAGAATGGCGGAGACCTTCTTGGGATCCATCTGCAGTCCAGTCTCAGAGATGATGTACCCCAGAAAGGGGAGAGAAGACTGCTCAAAGACACACTTCTCATACTTTGCGTACAGACGGTTCTCTCTTAGTCGTCGTAGAACCAGCTGTACGTGCTCTCTGTGGGTTGGGAGGTCCGGAGAGAAGACAAGGATGTCATCTAGATATACTACCACACAGGTGTAGAGGAGGTCTCGGAACACGTCGTTCACTAGTTCTTGGAAGACGGCAGGAGCGTTACACAGGCCGAAGGGCATCACGCAGTACTCATAATGTCCATCGCGCGTATTAAACGCGGTCTTCCATTCGTCGCCAGAGCGGATGCGCACCAGATTGTAAGCACCCCGAAGATCCAGCTTGGTGAACAGACGAGCTCCTCTAAGCCGGTCAAACAATTCGGGGATGAGCGGCAGAGGATACTTGTTCTTAACAGTGATCTGATTCAGACCCCGGTAGTCGATGCAGGGACGTAAATCGCCCTCTTTTTTCTTGACAAAGAAGAAACCTGCTCCAGCAGGAGAGGAGGATCTCCGAATGAATCCCCTAGCCAGGCTCTCTGAGATGTAAGTAGACATAGCCCTTGTTTCGGCTGGAGATAAAGGATATATCCGTCCTCGTGGTGGCGTTGTTCCAGGGAGCAGGTCGATGGCACAATCGTAGGGGCGATGTGGCGGCAGTACCTCGGATTCTTTTTTATCAAAGACATCAACAAAGGACCAATAAGCCGAGGGCAGCCCCGGTAGGTTCTCAGGAACCGGAGGTCGTCGGATGGGTTGTGTGGATTTTAGGCATCTCTCATGACACGAAGCACCCCAGCGGGTGATTTCGCCAGTGCCCCAGCTGACTGATGGTTCGTGAGTCCGTAACCATGGAAGGCCCAGCAGGATCTGATGGGACATGTGCGGAAGGACGTAGAAGGCGATGTTTTCGGTGTGAAGAGCACCGATGCGCAGTTCAACCGGCCTGGTGGTCCAGGAGATGGTGTCAGAAAGGGGTCTCCCATCCACAGAGGCGATCACCAGGGGCTTGTTGAGTGGGATAACAGGCACCTGGTATTTGTCCACGGTGGCTTGCTGGATGAAATTGCCTGCTGCCCCGGAATCAAGATAGGCCTCAGCCGTGAACCGCGTCTCTCCCGTTGTCACTTGCACGGTCCATGTGACCGGATCAGAGAGAGTCCCAGCACCTAGGGTGGCCTCTCCTACCAACCCTAGGCTTTGGAGTTTCCCGGCCTTTCCGGACAGGAACGGAGGAGGTGTGTGCCCTCACCGCAGTAAAAGCAGAGACCCTTGGCAAGCCGCTCTGCTCTACGTTGTGCAGACTGACGCACTCGGTCAATCTGCATGGGCTCGTGGACGGGACTCCCAGCTGTTGATGACTGAGGTACGGAGGGCTTCTGAGGAGGAGATGAATGCCGTAACGGGCGTCTCTCACGAGATAGCTCTTTGGAGCGCTCCTGAAAACGTATGTCCACACGAGTTGCTAGGGCAATCAGGGCATCTAGGGTGGAGGGCACGTCCCGACCCGCCAACTCATCCTTGATGCGACTCGAGAGTCCCTCCCAGAAGGCGGCTGTTAGGGCCTCATTATTCCACCCGAGTTCTGAAGCCAAAGTGCGAAAACGGATGGCGTATTGGCCCACCGTCAGTGTTCCTTGACGTAGGCGGAGGAGTGATGAAGCAGAGGCAGAAGCGCGTCCCGGCTCGTCAAAGGTGCTGCGGAATGCCTGCAGGAACTGTTGAAGATCCTTGGTCATGGGGTCCTCCTTCTCCCACAAGGGGTTCATCCACGCCAGCGCCTCGCCCTCTAGGTGGGACATTATAAAGGCGACCTTGGCTTGGTCGGAGGCGAACAGATGTGGCAGCTGCGTGAAATGAAGGGAACATTGATTTATGAAGCCCCTGCAGGTCTTGGGATCTCCAGCATAACGAGGAGGTGACGCCAAACGGAGTCGGGAAGCATCTGACGAGGTTGCCACTGGTGCGGGGGCCATGGCTTGCCTGGCGGGGGACCTGGGTGCCGCAGGCGTCATTGATGCTTGTAATGTGTACAGGCGGGTGTCCACGGAGGTCATGAATTGCAGCATGCGGGTCTGGACTTCATGCTGACGCTGGAGTTCCTCTTGCAGGACCGATAGTGCTGCAGCGGGATCCATGGCCTGATCTTACTGTCACGGCCGGGCGGTCGGGCAGACCCAGGAGGTGGATCCACTGGACCGAACTCTCTGAGATGGTGGTAGGGAGTCCGGCAGCTGAAGCACTGATGGGCAGTAGAACAGTCCGTGCAAGTGAAGGCAGCGGAGGAGTCCCAGGGACCACGGAGTCACAGAAGGTGGTCTTGGTGACGTAGCTCAGGTTCGGAGGCCGAGGTGATATCAGGCGGGGTCCGGAACCTCTGGAGCAAGATGACGGGTCACCGCAGGGATCCGGGATGGTACGGACTGTCAGATGGCAGACGGACAGCGTGCGGGGATCAGGACACGGCAGACTGGATGGCAAGGCAGGTACGGCTCTACAAAGACAGATAGGTGAGTACAGGCACATAAACACCAAGAGACCTGACTCCTAGCTCAGGGAACACGAAGATCAGGCCCCGCCCCCTTGGACAATGACCCCCTATATACCCTGTACCTGTGCAACCTCATTTCCTGTTAATGGACGCTGGCCCTTTAAGAAAGGGTCAGTGACCGCGCGCGCGCCCTAATGCGCATGCGCGCCGCCCGGGTGCCAGAAGCCAGGGAAGGAGGCTGCGAGGAGGACGCAGGGGAGCCGGCCAGGTCCAGGGAAGCTGTCGGGCGCCGGGATCGGGGGCCCGGAGCCCTGGGACGGACGGAATCCGGTGACTGGGGAGCGGAGAGCGTGGCAGGTGAGCCGGGGAACGGGGGTGAGGACCCGGGGAGCGTGACAGCACCTAGGATTTCACTGTGTTGAGCGCCCTCTTTGGCTGTCGGCAGTGTTTTCTCAGGCTGGTCTCCCCAAGATCAGTGATTGTTTTGTCTTGCTGGTCTACTAGGCATTGCTCCCACCTGGCCAGAATCCTACTCCACACTGGTGAGGCGCAATACCCCGAAACAGCTGTCTGTGGATGGATACCTGGCCTTGGTAATTCCCTTGTCACATCTTTAAACTCGTCAAGAGCTGGATATCGACTAAAAGGGCCACTTAATATGGTGGTTATGGTGGTCTCCTTAAAAGAGCTACTCCTTGGCTGGGTCCTTCCCGGAGGGATATCTGGCTAATTTCTGTGTCGAGACTCCTAACAGAGGCTCCACGGACCTTTTTGATTTTAAAGCCTAAAATGAGCATCTATCTATGGATAGATCATGGATGGGAAATAAGGACGTCTGAATGAACAGGGGATGTGCTGCAAACAATATGCAAAAGCTGGCACACCTGTTGGTATAAGAGCAATGTGTAGGTGCATATTAACACTGTGGCCATTAACAGACAAAATGAGCAAACACCTGCAGTAGCAAAATAAATAGTAATAATACATGTCAATAACATAGGGAAATTAGTTGATACTATTTTGATCAAAAAAGTGTGAAAGCCATCTCACCGCGACAAGGTGCACCTAATCAGGATGTCCCTAGAGCTAGCATTTCACCTTGCTATGTGCTAGTAGGCCTTAAAAAATACGAGGGCAGAGAAGGACTTAGACCCACCTGTTTCATACTAGCCCTTGAAATCTAAGTCCCCTAAGTTATTTACAGTTAGGTCCAGAAATATTTGGACAGTGACACAAGTTTTGTTATTTTAGCTGTTTACAAAAACATGTTCAGAAATACAATTATATATATAATATGGGCTGAAGTGCACACTCCCAGCTGCAATATGAGAGTTTTCACATCCAAATCGGAGAAAGGGTTTAGGAATCATAGCTCTGTAATGCATAGCCTCCTCTTTTTCAAGGGACCAAAAGTAATTGGACAAGGGACTCTAAGGGCTGCAATTAACTCTGAAGGCGTCTCCCTCATTAACCTGTAATCAATGAAGTAGTTAAAAGGTCTGGGGTTGATTACAGGTGTGTGGTTTTGCATTTGGAAGTTGTTGCTGTGACCAGACAACATGCGGTCTAAGGAACTCTCAATTGAGGTGAAGCAGAACATCCTGAGGCTGAAAAAAAAGAAAAAATCCATCAGAGAGATAGCAGACATGCTTGGAGTAGCAATATCAACAGTCGGGTACATTCTGAGAAAAAAGGAATTGACTGGTGAGCTTGGGAACTCAAAAAGGCCTGGGCATCCACGGATGACAACAGTGGTGGATGATCGCCGCATACTTTCTTTGGTGAAGAAGAACCCGTTCACAACATCAACTGAAGTCCAGAACACTCTCAGTGAAGTAGGTGTATCTGTCTCTAAGTCACCAGTAAAGAGAAGACTCCATGAAAGTAAATACAAAGGGTTCACATCTAGATGCAAACCATTCATCAATTCCAAAAATAGACAGGCCAGAGTTACATTTGCTGAAAAACACCTCATGAAGCCAGCTCAGTTCTGGAAAAGTATTCTATGGACAGATGAGACCAAGATCAACCTGTACCAGAATGATGGGAAGAAAAAATTTTGGAGAAGAAAGGGAACGGCACATGATCCAAGGCACACCACATCCTCTGTAAAACATGGTGGAGGCAACGTGATGGCATGGGCATGCATGGCTTTCAATGGCACTGGGTCACTTGTGTTTATTGATGACATAACAGCAGACAAGAGTAGCCGGATGAATTCTGAAGTGTACCGGGATATACTTTCAGCCCAGATTCAGCCAAATGCCGCAAAGTTGATCGGACGGCGCTTCATAGTACAGATGGACAATGACCCCAAGCATACAGACAAAGCTACCCAGGAGTTCATGAGTGCAAAACAGTGGAACATTCTGCAATGGCCAAGTCAATCACCAGATCTTAACCCAATTGAGCATGCATTTCACTTGCTCAAATCCAGACTTAAGACGGAAAGACCCACAAACAAGCAAGACCTGAAGGCTGCGGCTGTAAAGGCCTGGCAAAGCATTAAGAAGGAGGAAACCCAGCGTTTGGTGATGTCCATGGGTTCCAGACTTAAGGCAGTGATTGCCTCCAAAGGATTCGCAACAAAATATTGAAAATAAAAATATTTTGTTTGGGTTTGGTTTATTTGTCCAATTACTTTTGACCTCCTAAAATGTGGAGTGTTTGTAAAGAAATGTGACAATTCCTACAATTTCTATCAGATATTTTTGTTCAAACCTTCAAATTAAACGTTACAATCTGCACTTGAATTCTGTTGTAGAGATTTCATTTCAAATCCAATGTGGTGGCATGCAGAGCCCAACTCGCCAAAATTGTGTCACTGTCCAAAGATTTCTGGACCTAACTGTACATGTATTATTACTATTTAGTGTGATGTTAAACACTAAGAGCAGTATGAATAGAAGGCAAGTTAGACAAGCTGGGAACATAAGCCAGGAGGTAACATATAAGATTCAGGGAGCAGACAGAGACGTGGTCAGGAAGAGGTCCGAGGTCAGAAGCTGGGAGGTAACGTATAAGGTTCAGGGAGCAGACAGAGATGTGGTCAGGAAGAGGTCCGAGGTCAGAAGCCGGGAGGTAGCGTATAAGGTTCAGGGAGCAGACAGATGTCGTCAGGAAGAGGTCCGAGGTCAGAAGCAAGGAAGTAACGTATAAGGTTCAGGGAGCAGACAGATATGGTCAGGAAGAGGTCCGAGGTCAGAAGCTGGGAGGTAATGAATAAGGTTCAGGGAGCAGACAGAGACGTGGTCAGGAAGAGGTCCAAGGTCAGAAGCTGGGAGGTAACATATTAGGGTCAGAGAGCAGACAGAGACGTGGTCAGGAAGCAGTCTTAGGTCAGAGGCCAAGCTCAGAACATGTACACCAGACAGGAACCAAGAGCACACTGAGCAAACAGGAAGTACGACTGGCGATGTTCAGACAGAGCAAGCCCAGTAAAGAAACAGAGCAATCACCAGGAACGAGGCGCATCTGTGAAGACACCTGACAAAACCAGCGTGGACCCTAGTGCTGAAAGACAAACTGTCAGCAAGTGTACAAGACACATAGCAGAGCATATTCAAATGCAACATGCTCCGCACAGCAGAACCGTGACATTTAGTTACTGCAGGATATTTGCTCATTTGTTTTTCTTCTAGATGTTGTCTGCTCTGTCCTGGTCTCTTTTGACATCTGCTGGCACATAATGAGGTGAAAAGCTAGCGTTAGGGACCATCCTGATTAGCTGCACCTTGTCACAGTGCGATGGCTTTTATGCTTTTCTTTTTATATATAAAAATAGTGTCCACTACGTTCCCTATCTTATTTACACCTACTATTACTATGTATTTACTTATTTATTTGCTCATTTGTTTGTATCTTAGACTTAGTCTAGTTATATCGCCAAACTGTGCTCGTTACAGGCAGAATTCCGCCATATAAATGTGTTGTAGCGGTATGTCAGCTTGTTGTGCTGACGAGTAGAGTAATGGGGACCACAATGCGCTTTACTACCGTCTACTAATCCGTTCACACTTTGAGCACATCACTGTGCCCTGTCTTGTGTGTGAATGAGGATAAGAAAGCATTATGTCTTCCCTGGCGTCCTGCTGTGATACAGGGACAGGAACAATACTCCATGTAAATGCCGGCATTTGTTGTTTTGCAGCCGTCTCCACCGTTTTTCCATTACCGGCAGTTTAGACCGTATCAGTGATTTACCGCTGAGAGGGAGTTTATTTAGCAGCAATTAAAGTTGCCAAAAAAGTCACAGAGTCATTGTTATTCTGTGAGTCACAATGTATCGGTATTCTGAATTTAGCAAATATTAACAAACATATGAATCCTGATTCTGCTCCACGGGTATGGTATTCAACCGTCTGACGCCCGGGCACGCCGGCTGCATTATTAATGGATGTCATTATTAACATCAGTATTGGCTGGATGAGAATGGAGACAGATTATAAGGAAATAAAAAAGAGTTTCACCTAAAAAAATAACTAGCTACTATAGTTGCCAATGGTCAATGGGTCCCTGCTATGTTTTCGCCCTTCATCTTGTGCCGTATTGGTGACTATCTGAGGGTGGCTGCTCTCACACGAGCATAGAGAGAATCGGATCGATTACGGTAACGACTCTTATCAGGCACCGATCTGAGTGTCAGCTAATGTGATCCGATTATCTCGAATGATAGAATCATATCACAAGTGAGCTGAAGATGGAGAATAACATTTCTGGGAGTCAGATGGTTTCCACGCACACATGGACTTGTATGGGAGCGCGTCGTCCGATATACATTGCCAATCACAGCATGCTCCAAATATTTTCTTGGCACTGCTCCATAATATAACTGTTACGTCACCACCGGAGTCCGCTCCATCGACTTCTACTCCGATCGCCAGGTGACGCCGTGTTCCTGCCGTGGATGGTGCTGGTGATGGGAGAGGAGTCGATGCCGGTGGGTGCAGGCTCCGCTCATCCACTGGGCTGGGTATCCTGGGGATCTGCAGTACCACTGATTGACTTAGGTGGCGGGTGTCTTCCAGCTGAAGTACCATCATTCAGCTACAGCCAATGGGAAGACACCACACCCTTTTTAATGCCCCTCCTGTCTGCTGACCTCTTCCAGAGATAGTTCTGAGAATTCTGGCTCCTGTTTCGTCCTGTGATTTCATGTGCTGATTACCGCTTGTTTCCTGACTACCCTCATGCCTGCTGTTTTTGTACTTCGCTGCCCCATCCGGTTTTGACCTCTGCTTGTTTCTGATTACGCCCTTGCCTGCTGATTCTGTCCCTGTTCTGCAATTCCTGGTTTGACCCTGCCTGAAGACTACTCTCTCAGACTGCAGCCTTCCACAGGTAGTGATCTCCAGGGCCCTGTCTAATTCCAAAACCCTATATAGGGGTTAAAGGGTTTCAGGGTTCTGGGGGTCCTGCTTGGTGAGTGGCTTCTCTCTAGCCTGTCCATTACAGCCCGTCTGAGTTTGTGGCTCCAGGCAGGCGTTACAATAACATTGGACTGAGAGCAATCCGAAAGACATCAGAGAGCCCAGAGGTCCTGATCTCCTGTCTTATTATCCCTGTGTCTGTCTCCAGTACCTGCCTTCCCATACCTGTCTATCCCTGCCATGCCCACCATTCTTGTCTGTACTCACCTGTCCAGCCTGCCTCGGTCACCTTGCCTGCACCTGGCTATTCCTGATTCCGTCACTATTCCTGGGGGTCAGCTGCCACAGTCCCGGTCACTGCACTGGGAGTGTTACCTGGTGTCCGCCTCGCGGTGGGCGCTCAGTTAAGAACCTCCCACTAAAGAGTAAACCCAGGTCCCCCCTGTGGCCTAGTGGGTCTACAAATTCCACTCGCTGCCCCTATACTGCCATGAGCGTTATAATATAAAGAAGGCAGCACTCCAAATACAGTGTACAAAAATGGAGGTACTTTATTGACCCATCTGAAATATATTGCATCTATCTATCTATCTATCTATCTATCTATCTATCTATCTATCTATCTATCCCTCTATCTATCTATCTATCTATCTATCTATCTATCCCTCTATCTATCTGTCACAAACCACCGGGGGGGTCACTCAGAAATCCCCCGCGCTGGCTACCAGTACGTCACAATCGGGGGGTAGCAAGGGGGCGTCCCCCTCCTTTATACCTCCCGACCGACAGACAGAGCACGTGACGCGCTCTCTAGCGCCCCTCTTATAGTCAGGCCAATTATGGAATTGCCCGACCATAAGCAAGGAGGCCGCTATACTACTTATGCCGATTATTGAAGGGCCCCCGGCGAGAGAAGGGTATATATTCCCCCGACCTCCGCGGGCGGAATATATAAACTCTCCCCGAATCTCACTGGCCTCCCCACAATAATCCTTGGCACAACTCGCTGCCACCAACCGATTTACGGTAACTATTAGCCGAACACACGGACGTGGGATTCAAGATCGAGATAACAGAACAGCCCAAGATTAATTATATAATTTAATCGCCTAAAGCACACTAGAAACTACAATATATACAATAGGGAATCTACAGAATATACATATGTCAGAGTACAGTTACAGATAAAGCATGGGTTACAAACAGGTATACAATTACATCAGTTACCTTGTGTGTCTGGCCACAGGGGGGCGCTGTAGACCAGGTTTCCAGGAACTCCCTCACAGGTCTTTCCCAACCAGGCCCCCGAGCAGAAGAACACTGGAAAATGGCCGAAGTAGGGTTATCAACCTGGGCAAATCCAGGTCCCCTCCTACCTTAGTGACCTCACAGGGAGCACTGCTCCACCCCTGGCTGGAGTTATGGACAAATTCACAACATGGAATATGGGCCATAACTTTGCCTGGGAGCGTCGTAGGCGGACGCCAATGCTCTCATTGTGACAGTTATGAATTTAGCTACAGAACGAGGGGACTCATGACCTGTCTACGAGTTCCCATATGGCTGATATCACGCCTGGGGTATTTCCCAAGCTCCCCCTTCCATAAAAAAGGTGTGCCAGCATCGTCCGCCTGCGCAAACACCATTTTTATGGTTGCCATATTTATCGGAGATATGGCTTGCGAGATATGAACCATTTTTTACTGGAGTCGTTCTGTCTGGCTACTTCCAAGCCTTGCTAATGAGATACAACTCTGGTTACAGGGTGACGGCAGGGAGTCATCCTGGGTCCATTGTCCGCACAACATCTCATCTCCATATCAGAGGAGATGGCTGTTGGAGGTGTAAGTGGGATGTGACACCTTCACAGATGCTGGACATTTGAGCACAAGAAGGGAGGGGGGGCACTGCCAGGGAGTGATGAGAGCAATTATGACTTCTAGTCATAATTCCTCTTCATATCCCAGGATTTACCTCACACCTCCCCCCTTTTGAGGGCGCTAGGGGGCAGCACACTCCGGTGTTCCCCCGTGCGCCCGTCCGCGACCTCTCCTTGTCGGGACAGCCCGTCTGCGTTACCGTGGTCACGGCCCCTTTTGTGGCGAATGGTGAAGTCGTATTGCTGGAGCGCAAGGCTCCATCGCAACAATCGCCCATTCGTCCCAGAGACGGTGTGCAACCAGCTGAGGGGATTGTGGTCCGTCTCCACGATGAAGTGGCGCCCGTATAGATAGGGTTGCAGACGCTGCAGGGCCCACACTATGGCCAGGCACTCCTTCTCCATTGTAGAATAGGCCACTTCCCTTGGTAACAGCTTCCTGCTCAGGTACAAGACTGGGTGCTCTTGGCTCGCAGAGTCCACCTGGCTGAGCACCGCACCGAGGCCGAAGTCACTGGCGTCGGTCTGTACTACAAACGGCCGCGTGAAGTCGGCTGCCTGTAGCACGGGCGGGCTGGACAGGGCGTCCTTTAGGGCCCGGAAGGCTGTCTCGCAGTCCACTGTCCAATCGACTGCAGAGGGCAGCTTCTTCTTGGTGAGGTCCGTCAAGGGCTTTGCCAGGCTACTATAGCATGGAACAAACCTCCTATAGTACCCAGCGGTCCCCAAGAAGGACATCACCTGCTTCTTGGTCCTGGGGGTGGGCCAGGATGCGATGGCCTCCACTTTCTCAGGCTCGGGCTTCAGCGTTCCCCCACCTACCCGGTGACCGAGGTACTGGACCTCGCTCATGGCCAGCTGACACTTTCCCGGCTTGATGGTCAAACCTGCCCGGTGGATCCGCCTGAGCACCTGTGCTAGATGCTCTAGGTGGTCCTCCCAGGTGGGACTGAAGACGGCAATGTCATCCAGGTACGCGGCCGCGTACCCTTCAAGTCCCTTGAGCAGGGTGTTGACCATCCGCTGGAAAGTGGCAGGGGCATTCCTCATCCCGAATGGCATCACCGTGGACTCGTACAGTCCAAATGGGGTAATAAAGGCAGAGCGTTCCCTGGCCTTGCGAGTCAGGGGGATCTGCCAATATCCCCGGCTCAGATCCATGATGGTCAGGTACTGAGCCCCGGCCAACTGATCGAGCAGGTCATCGATGCGTGGCATTGGGTACGCATCGGCGACCGTGACCGCATTGAGCCCCCTGTAGTCCACGCAGAACCGAGTGGTTCGGTCCTTCTTAGGGACGAGGACTACAGGCGAGGCCCAAGCGCTGTTGGATGCCTGGATCACCCCCAGGTTCAGCATCTCGTCAATCTCCTGGCGCATGTGTTGCTGCACCTCCAGGGAGACCCGATATGCTGAACGCCGGATCGGGGGATGATCCCCAGTGTCCACGTGATGGACAGCCAAGTCAGTCCTTCCGGGCTGGTTGGTAAACAACCCCCAGAAGGGGTGTAGGGTGGCCCACAGCTGGGACCGTTGGTCCTCCAAGAGCTGGTGGCCAACCTCCACATCCTCAATGGATCCGCCTGCCCTAACCTGGGCTAGCATATCCAAGAGGGTTTCCGCTTCTCCCTCCTCGGGCAGGTTGCACACAGGGAGTGCACATGCCTCCCGCTCATGATGTGCCTTCATCATGTTCACATGGAAGGGCTTCCGCCTTCCACGGGCAGGGTCCAGGGTGACCAGGTACGTCACAGGGTTGAGCTGCTGGTACACGAGGTATGGGCCTTCCCAGGCTGCCTGAAGCTTGTCCTGTGGTACGGGGACCAGTACCCACACCTCTTGACCCACTTGGTAGGTCCTCTCACAAGCGTTCTGGTCGTACCAACGCTTCTGATCGGCCTGGGCTTGAGCCATATTGTCGTGTACCAGTTGCGTCAAGGCCTGCATTTTGTCCCGGAAGCGCATGACATACTCGATAACCGACACTCCAGGGGTGGCCAAATCCCCTTCCCAAGCCTCTTTCACCAGAGCCAGGGGGCCCCGCACACGTCGCCCGTACAGGAGCTCAAACGGTGAGAATCCTGTGGAGGCCTGTGGAACCTCCCGGTAAGCAAATAACAGGTGTGGGAGATACCGCTCCCAGTCACGCCCATGGGAGTCGACCAACATCTTAAGCATCTGCTTTAAGGTGCCATTGAACCGCTCGCACAGGCCATTAGTCTGTGGATGGTACGGGCTGGCCACCAGATGTCGCACCTGGACTTGCTTACAGAGGGCCTCCATCAGCTGGGACATGAATTGGGTCCCCCGGTCAGTGAGCATTTCCTGGGGAAAACCCACTCGGGAGAAAATCTCCAGCAATGCGGTGGCCACCTTGTCAGCCCGAATGGACGACAAGGCCACTGCTTCTGGGTACCGGGTGGCATAGTCCACTACCGTCAGTATGAAGCGTTTCCCGGAGCTGCTGGGGATGGCCAGCGGGCCGACCAGATCCACAGCCACCCTCCTGAAAGGCTCATCGATGATTGGCAGAGATACTAGTGGGGCTTTGGGGTGTGGCCCCGCCTTCCCCACTCTCTGACAGGTTTCACACGAACGGCAGTAGGCAGCCACATCGGCCCCCATTTTTGGCCAGTAGAAATGCTGGTTTAACCTGGCCTTGGTCTTAGCGATCCCTAGGTGTCCGGCCATCGGAATCTCATGTGCGATCCGCAACAACTCCGTCCGGAACGGATAGGGTACCACCAACTGTCGGTCCCTGGGCCACGCCTCCGGTGAACCCTGCTGGACCGTGGCCCGGTACAGCCGTCCTTGGTCCCAGACCACTCGCTCCGGGTCCGAGTCCGAGGGAGGCTGTGCCGCCTGCTCCTTAAGAGCTTTCAGGCTGTCGTCAGCTTCTAACGCTGCCTGAAACTCCTGACTAGATGTGGCCAGAATCGACGAGACTGTCCCATCTTCAGTCAGTACCCCGGGACCTGTGTCCTGGCCTCCACCTGACTCGGCTGCCACTTGGTCAGAAGGGGAAGAGCTATCGGACCTCCGGGAGGCCCCTTGGCTTCCAGCAGTCCCACTGCGGGTGACAGCGGCCACAGCCGCTGCGACCGTGGGTCGTGCCTGCTCCTCCTCCGTTCCTGACCAAGTCGCCGGTTCAGGCAGACCTACCTGGCTTCCTGACACCCCGGTTGTGGGGGAACCATGCACCGAGATCTTACCTGGGAGCACTTCCGCTCCTGGACTGGCCCCAATCTCACCTGCCTGTTCCCCTCCTGCAGCAACAGAACCCCGCTGTGAAATCTCTGGGGACCCCACATTTGCTGTGGTAGCCCCCACCCCACACACTGGTCCTCCCCCTGCAGCACCCTGCTCTCTGCTTATCCCTGCAGAGGGCAACAGATCCCAGCTCACAGGCTGGTTACTTGTAGAGGCATTGTCACACCTTTCTCTGACCCCCTCCCCTGTCACAGCTGCAGCTGCGTGTGTGTCTATGGTGTCTGTGCAAGCAGAAATATCAGAGTTCACTCCCTCCTCCCTTACATCATTCATAGATAACACATTAACATTGTCCGGAGGCACGTCAGCACTGGCTGAAGGTTCAGCCTTTGGGGCGGGGCCAAACTGGGAGGTTATTTGCCCCAAATCTGTCCCAAGTAGCACGTTTGCAGGGATCCGATCAGTTACCCCCACCTCCCTCACCCCTCGCCCTGCGCCCCAGTCCACATAAATGTCAGCAACAGGCAGCGCCGGGTCAATGCCTCCAATCCCGGAGACAGCGAGGGTTTTTCCAGGGATCAAGTCTTGGGGGGACACCATCTCAGGCCGCACCAGAGTCACCTCCGAGGCGCTGTCTCGCAGTCCTATGGTCACAGACTGGCCGACGGTGACAGGTTGGAAGCTGTCCAGGGACCTACCACCACCCCCACCCACACAATACACCTTGGGCGGCCCTTGGGACGGGGACGGAGCCGGGGCCTTGGGACGCTGAGGGCACATGGCCTTGAAGTGTCCAGGTAGGTTGCACTGGTGGCACCGTCTTGGCTCTGCCACGGGCCTGGAGAGGGGAGTTGAGGGGGACACCCCCTGCAGTCTAGGGGCAGGTGGGGCAGTCGCAGAGTTCATCTTACCCCCTCTCCAGGTGCTGCTGGTGGCTGCTCTCCTGGCTTCAGGAGCCCGATTGTTGGTGTAGTCATCTGCCAGGGTAGCTGTAGCCGTGGATCCCTTTGGCTTCTGGTCTCGGATGAACTGGCGGAGATCCTCAGGGCAGTTCCACAAGAGTTGCTCCGTGATGAACAAGTCCAGGATCTCCGGTCCGGTGGAAAGCTGCAGGCCTTGGGTCCAGTGGTCGGCAGCTCGGGCAAGTGCCCGCCTGTGGTCAGCCCAGGAGTCCTTTGGTCCCTTCTGTAGGCTCCGGAACTTCTTGCGGTAGGACTCTGGAGTGAGGTTGTACTGTTGGATCAGGGCCCGCTTGATGGTGTCGTAGCCCTGATCCGCCTCAGCAGGCAAGTCCCCAAGGATATCCAGGGCCTTACCCCTTAAACGGGGGGTCAGGTATTTGGCCCACTGGTCCTTGTTCAGATGATGCTGCAAGCAAGTCCGTTCAAAAGCAGTCAAGAAAGAGTCCAAGTCTCCATCCTTCTCCAGCACTGGGAAGTCCTCAACACGGACCTTTGGAAGTTTGGTGTCTGGAAGGTCACGGGTGGCTGATGAGGGCCGGAGCTGAGCTAGCTGCAGCTGGTAGTCACGCTCTGCCTGGCGCTCTTCACGCGCTGCTTGCCGCTCACGCTCGGCCATGAGTTCCTTGTAGCCCTCCCGGTCTCCAGCCTGGCGTAGGGCCATAGCCATTTGAAGAAGGCTATCCGAGCCTCCCAGGCTCGGTGGAATGGCACGTGGTGATCTGCGGCCCGCTGCGGAGCCTGGTGCTTCACTGTCCATTGCAGAGCGGAGGGCTGGCATCTGGCTCGTTGAGGACCCTTGGGCGAGCTGCTCCTCATCTTGTCCAGCAGTGCCCGGTTGTGCAATGTCCTCTGCAGAGCTGTTTTCTGGCGTCGAGCTCCTGGAGGACTCGTGGACAACCTCCTCATCGTCTCTGGCCTGAGCATCGGCCATTCCTTTGGCTTTGCTCCTGGTGCTCTCAGCCATTGTTGCAGACTTTGGTCACTGACACAGAACTGACACCTGATGCACCCACACACCTTACAGTATCTGCACTCTGACACTCTAGTGTTGAGCTAGTCTGAAGACCCCAGCAGCCACAGCTGCTGCAGGCAGTCTTTAGTGTCTGGGAGTATGGGTCTCACACTCACACACACTATTATCTCGATCCCACCGCTTGCCACCAATATGTCACAAACCACCGGGGGGGTCACTCAGAAATCCCCCGCGCTGGCTACCAGTACGTCACAATCGGGGGGTAGCAAGGGGGCGTCCCCCTCCTTTATACCTCCCGACAGACAGAGCACGTGACGCGCTCTCTAGCGCCCCTCTTATAGTCAGGCCAATTATGGAATTGCCCGACCATAAGCAAGGAGGCCGCTATACTACTTATGCCGATTATTGAAGGGCCCCCGGCGAGAGAAGGGTATATATTCCCCCGACCTCCGCGGGCGGAATATATAAACTCTCCCCGAATCTCACTGGCCTCCCCACAATAATCCTTGGCACAACTCGCTGCCACCAACCGATTTACGGTAACTATTAGCCGAACACACGGACGTGGGATTCAAGATCGAGATAACAGAACAGCCCAAGATTAATTATATAATTTAATCGCCTAAAGCACACTAGAAACTACAATATATACAATAGGGAATCTACAGAATATACATATGTCAGAGTACAGTTACAGATAAAGCATGGGTTACAAACAGGTATACAATTACATCAGTTACCTTGTGTGTCTGGCCACAGGGGGGCGCTGTAGACCAGGTTTCCAGGAACTCCCTCACAGGTCTTTCCCAACCAGGCCCCCGAGCAGAAGAACACTGGAAAATGGCCGAAGTAGGGTTATCAACCTGGGCAAATCCAGGTCCCCTCCTACCTTAGTGACCTCACAGGGAGCACTGCTCCACCCCTGGCTGGAGTTATGGACAAATTCACAACATGGAATATGGGCCATAACTTTGCCTGGGAGCGTCGTAGGCGGACGCCAATGCTCTCATTGTGACAGTTATGAATTTAGCTACAGAACGAGGGGACTCATGACCTGTCTACGAGTTCCCATATGGCTGATATCACGCCTGGGGTATTTCCCAAGCTCCCCCTTCCATAAAAAAGGTGTGCCAGCATCGTCCGCCTGCGCAAACACCATTTTTATGGTTGCCATATTTATCGGAGATATGGCTTGCGAGATATGAACCATTTTTTACTGGAGTCGTTCTGTCTGGCTACTTCCAAGCCTTGCTAATGAGATACAACTCTGGTTACAGGGTGACGGCAGGGAGTCATCCTGGGTCCATTGTCCGCACAACATCTCATCTCCATATCAGAGGAGATGGCTGTTGGAGGTGTAAGTGGGATGTGACACCTTCACAGATGCTGGACATTTGAGCACAAGAAGGGAGGGGGGGCACTGCCAGGGAGTGATGAGAGCAATTATGACTTCTAGTCATAATTCCTCTTCATATCCCAGGATTTACCTCACACTATCTATCTATCTATCTATCTATCCCTCTATCTATCTATCTATCTATCTATCTATCTATCTATCTATCTATCTATCTATCTATCTATCTATCTATCTATCTATCTATGTATCTATCTATCTATCCCTCTATCTATCTATCTATCTATCTATCTATCCCTCTATCTATCTATCTATCTATCTATCTATCTCTATCTATCTATCTATCTATCTATCTACAATGGCAGGCAAACATTTGGGCACCCTGGGTCAAAATTACTGTTAAGGGGAATGGTTCAGCAAGTTGAAGATGAAGTGATCTCTAAAAGGCATAAAGTTAGAGTTATACATTTCCTTTTTGTACATTTTAAAAATTGCAAAAAGGAAAATGGGCAAATGCAAAAGTTTGGGCACCCTTAGAGATTTGTTTGCTCAGATAACTTTGACCAAGGTTTCAGACCTTAATTAACCTGTTGGGGTTATCGTTGTTCACTATAATCATTAGCAAAGGTCAGGGGATGTAAATTTCACAGCTTTATAAAAACCCAGCCTCCTCTAACCTTGTGCCAAAAAATAGCAGCCGTGGGTTCCTCTGAGCAGCTGCCTAGCACTCTGAAAATGAAAATGGTAGAAGCCCACAAAGCAGGAGAAGGTTATAAAAAGATAGCAAAGTGTTTTTAAATTGCCTTTTCATGAGTTCGAAATATAATTTAGAAATGGCCGTTACCAGGAACATGGAGGTGAAGACTGAAAGACCAAGCAACATTTCTGCGAGAGCTGCTCATAGGCAAATTTAGCAGCCCTGCTTGACTGCAAAAGACCTTCAGGAAGATTTAGTAGACTCTGGAGTTGTGGTACATTGTTCTACTGTTCAGAGACACTGGCACAAATATGTCCTTCATGGTGAAGTCATCAGAAGAAAACCTGTCCATTGGTTATGATTTGCAGGGATCTGGAGCAGCTCATGCAGGAGCTTCAGACATGTTACTGTCAGTGATACCCCCTGTGTTACACGTGTATGTATGTTCTGACGGTATTTAGTGCTGTTGCGCTCTCCCGATTGTGTTAGTTCAGGGATTTGTCTTGTTAGCTTTCTGTTCATGCAGATTGTATTGATTTGGTTAATGAACAGATGTTACGCTGGCGTTCCTGACTTACAATCCTTTGTGCTGCAGCAAGAATTTTTTTAGGGAAATAGTCTTCACTTTGACCTAAAAATCTCATAACACAAACATATTTTTGCATTTTCTAGCCTGTTGTACAATTGCTTTTCTAAGAAAGACATTTTGATAATATGGTAACACAATGACTGGGATCAATCCTCAGGATGCAAAAAAGAAGGAATTTTACTGTATAGAGTAATTATATTGAGTATAGAGGGGCACAAAATGGTCTTCTTTCTTTGGAACAAGGTGCTATACTTGTCTACAGCCGGCACCTATCTCAAAGTCCACTGGGTTCTCTGGGACCTGCAGTTGCAACTCTTGCACCTACTTTTGTTACATCCCTGGTCCCACCTTTGGGAAATGCACCTATCTCAAGATCCTCTGGGAGCTATCTCAAAGTCTTCTGTGACCTGCACCAATCTCAAACTTCTTTGGGTCCTGCACCTATCTCAGAGTCCTTTGTGTCCCTCACCTACGGTATCTCAAGATCCTCTGGGACGCGCATCTATCTCAAAATCCTCTGGGACCCTTACCTATCTCAAGATCCTCTGGGACGCTCATCTATCTCAAAATCCTCTGGGACGCTTACCGATCTCAAGATCCTCTGAGAGCGGCACCTATCTCAAGATCCTTTGGAACTGCACCTATCTAAAGTCTGTGATACGCACCTATTTTAAAGTCCTTTAGGGCTCACACCTATCTCAAGATCCTCTTGGATCTATCTCAAAGTCTTCTTTGAGCTGCACCAATCTCAAATTTCTTTGGGTCCTGCACCTATCTCAGAGTCTTTTGGGTCCCACACCTATCTCAAAATCCTCTGGGATCCTTACGCATCTCAAGATCCTCTGAGAACGGCACCTATCTCAAGATCTTGTGGGACTTCACCTATCTAAAGTCTGTGATCCTCACCTGTTTTAAAGTCCTTTGGAACTCACACCTATCTCAGAGTCCTTTGGTCCTGCACCTATGTCAGAGTCCACTGGGTCTTGCACCAATCTCAGAGTTCTTGTGCTACTACATCTACAGTATCTCAAAGTCCACTTGGTCCTGCATCTATCTCCGAGTCCTCATGGTACTCCATCTATCTTAGAGTAATTTGGGTACCTTACCTATCCCTGTCCCTTACCTATCTCAAAATCCACTTGGTCCTGCATCTATTTCAAAGTCCACTGGGTCCTGCACCTAAGGGTCTTGAACCTATCTCAGAGTCCTCAGGATCCCTCACCTATCTCAGAGTCATCAAGGTCCCTCACCAATCTCAAAGTCCACTGGAATCTGCACCTATCTTTAAGTCCTCAGGGTCCTGCACCTATCTCAGAGTCCTCAGAATCCCTCACCTATCTCAAAGTCCACTGGAATCTGCACCTATCTCAGAGTCCTCAGTATCACTCACTGATCTCAAAGTCCACTGGGACCTGCACCTCTCTCAGAGTCCTCAGGGTCCTGCACTTAACTCAGAGTCCTCAGGGTCCTGCACCTATATTAGAGTCCTCAGGATCCCTCACCTATTTCAAATTTCACTGTGACCTGCACCTATCTCAAGAACTGGGCGCTGTCTCTGGACACAAGTGTGGCTCTTTCCATTACATCCTTGGTGAGCGTGCACCCTATACCATGCATACCTCCCAACCGTCCCGGATTCTGCGGGACTGCCCCGATTTTAGAGGTGTGTCCCGCACTCCCACGGCTCACAGCTGATGTCCTGGCTCCGCCCCTCAGTGCAGTGAATAAATTAATTAGATTATCATCTGCTCTGGATTTTGGGGTGGCCGGGACTCGAACCTGTGGAACTGTGAGTTAATTGTTTCAAAGGCAGCAGCTTTACCATTGAGCTACTGCCTGTATTGAAACCAGGTGGAAGATTTTGTTATCTTGACCTCTATACTGCAGGTGAGACACCAGAAGCAGGTTATTCAGCTGCAAAGATGGATGGAGGGATGGATGAATGGAGGGATGAATGGAGGGATAGAGGGAGGAATGGATGATAGAGGGATGAATGGAGGGATAGAGGGAGGGATGGATGATAGAGGGATGAATGGAGGGATAGAGGGAGGGATGGATGGATGATAGAGGGATGAATGGAGGGATAGAGGGAGGGATGGATGGATGATAGAGGGATGGATGATAGAGGGATGAATGGAGGGATAGATGGAGGGATAGAGGGAGGGATGGATGATAGAGGGATGAATGGAGGGATGAATGGAGGGATAGATGGATGGATGATAGAGGGATGAATGGAGGGATAGAGGGAGGGATGGATGATAGAGGGATGAATGGAGGGATGAATGGAGGGATGAATGGAGGGATAGATGATAGAGGGATGAATGGAGGGATGAATGGAGGGATAGAGGGAGGGATGGATGGATGATAGAGGGATGAATGGAGGGATAGAGGGAGGGATAGAGGGATGGATGGATGAATGGAGGGATGAATGGAGGGATAGAGGGATGAATGGAGGGATAGATGATAGTGGGATAGATGGATGATAGAGGGATGGATGATAGAGGGATATATAGATACACGACAGATAATAGATAGATAGAGATAGAATCATAGAATCATAGTTAGAATCATAGATAAATAGAATCATGGATAGATAGAATCATAGATAGATAGAGGGATAGAGATAGATAGATAGAGGGATAGATATAGATATCTTCATCACCCTGGATTCAAACCAGCAACGTTCAAAACTTGTGTCCAGCATCCTCCTAGCTTTCCTAGCTGCTCTAGCTGTTGAGCCACTAGGATTGATGATGTCAGAGGGAGGATTTTACATAAATGAACCTACAATGCAGCCTCTTACACAGCAGATTACACAGGACACAGCACCATAGTACACAGCAGTGTCTCTATCTCCTGTATTCTAGAGAGAGAGGAAAAGAGGATTTTTTTTTCTTCTAATAAAGTTACTAAAAATAATAAAAAAAAATAGAATAATGTAATTTTATTACACTTTTTTATAAAATAATAAACATCACAAATCAGCAAATCACATGGACATATTTGGTGTCCCTGTAATCGTAATGACCTGAACAACACAGCGATCAGGTTATTTATGGGGATCGGTAAATGGCGGGAAAAAAATGGCGCAATTTATTATTTTTCTTTATTAAAACCCATAAAAAATGTAATAAACATGGATCACTGAGGCCATGTTCACACATAGCGTAAATGCTGCATTTTTTCTGCGCCACGAGTGCAATAACAATGTTCTCTGATTACTGCCAAATGGGTGTGGCTAGGGGTGTGGCTAGGGGCGTGGTCAAAATTTGCCGTGGCGCACAGCGCGCGCCGCATACTTTGTCCCTCTTTCCTTTCTTGAAAAGTTGGTAGGTATGTACCATGTGCCAATATATGGTGTAGGAGCCACAATGCCTTGGAGCATGCTGCACAGACCCATAATACAGCCATGTGCATGATGTCCTAAATCTGTTCTAAGTGGAAAATCCACTATAATATAAAATACGGTTGACTTTCATCTATTGTGTCCACTTTATCTTATTAACACATTGAAGTACTCCCCCGCTCTCCCATGTTTTAATCCTATTTTCCCCCGCGGTGCATTCATTGTATGGCTTAGCCACAGACCTGTATTTCTCTCCACGTATAATGAACACGCAGTGATGTCCGCTCCCGTCTCCAGATAAGCAATATAAGGGAATCTAGTTCTCCAAACACGGCGGCACATCCACCCTATAAATAGACTCACAATAGACCAGACCAACCCCGAATATCCAGTGATTTCTTCTTCGTACCTCAGGCGGAGGGAAGACAGATAGGTGCATGGACAAGACGACGCACATCACATCTGACAAGATGTACGGAACGAGCAAGATTTGCCGTGTGACGAGGCCGTACCTGCCCGGTGACAGTTCTATCGGCACTGCGGACTGGTGATTAGGATCGTTGCATGGCTGTATTAAGAGGGATTTGACTTTGTTCGACATCCAAGTCCAAATGAGAGAATTTCGGATCCGCTTGGCACAGATGCATTTTCCATTTCCTCTTGTGGCGCGCCTTATCACAAATAACCAGGTTGGTATCATTGTGATACGAAACATCGGTTGCCTAAAGGTTTTGACAGTGCTGCGCGCTCTCACATTGCGTGTTATGTTGCTAATCTGTGGGTTTACTGCTGCTGACGCTCGGTGGGTTTGGCGTTGCAGATGTTCTGTGAATTTATGGAAAATCCATGTACGTCTTATATAACGTTTTTTTATTTTTGTGCGAAACAAAATCTTAAAAAATCCGCTTTCTGGATTATATTTTTGAATTGAAACTAAGAAAGCTGCAACTTTGAACTGAGGGGTTTTCTTAGAACGGTATTGTAACAATTATGCAGATACTCTGGAATCTGATAGCTTGGAATATAACGAGACTGAGAGAAGGGCTGGGTGAATACTCTGTATTAACAAATAATAAACACACAGTGTAATAACAAAGAATAACAGTAGGCAACTACAAATTAAATGTAAGTGTAAACTGCACTAATATGTGTATGTCCAGAAATAATATGCAGGATTGCGCACAGCAAACAAATATATGAATGTCCAGAATGCAGGATTACACAAAGCAAACAAGTGGTGAACATCCAATATAATATGCAGGTGTGCGCCCAGCACTAATACATGAATGTCCATAATGCAGGAGTACGCACAGCAAACAAGTGGTGAACATCCGGAATAATATGCAGGTGTGCGCTCAGCACTAATACGTGAATGTCCAGAATGCAGGAGTACTCACAGCAAACAAGTGGCGAATGTCCAGAATACTATGCAGGTGTGTGCCCAGCACTAATAAGTAAATGTCCAGAATGCAGGAGTACGCACAGCAAAGAAGTGGTGAACGTCCAGAATGATATGCAGGTGTGCGCACAGCACTAATACGTGAATATCCAGTATGCAGGAGTACACACAGCAAACAAGTGGTGAACGTCCAGAATAATATGCAGGTTTGGGCACAGCACTAATATGTGAATGTCCAGAATGCAGGAGTACGCACAGCAATTAAGTGGTGAACGTCTAGAATAATATG
This sequence comes from Anomaloglossus baeobatrachus, assembly GCF_048569485.1. Lineage (NCBI taxonomy): Eukaryota > Metazoa > Chordata > Amphibia > Anura > Aromobatidae > Anomaloglossus > Anomaloglossus baeobatrachus. Next base: position 14,384,898 of record NC_134360.1, on the reverse strand, counting down.
CAGGTGTGTGTACAACACTAATACGTCAATGTCCAAAGTGCAGGAGTACGCACAGCAAACATGTGGTGAACATCCAAGAATAATATGCAGGTGCGCGCACAGCACAAATACATGAATGTCCAGAATGCAGGAGTATACACGGCAAACAAGTGGTGAATGTCCAGAATATTATACTGGTGTACGCACAGCAGTAATAAATGAGTGTCCACCAGTTATATGCAGAAGAGCGCACAGCGAACACACAGTTATTAGTGTACTTCCTAGGGCTGAACCAAGTCTCACTCAAGTCCAGCACACAGCCCGTAAAGATAGAGTCCTGGATGAAGTACACTGATAACTAACAGAAAGACTAGTTCTTACAGACCATGGAAGTCCAGCAGTATTAGCTCTTCTTCTAGTCTTGAAGGGTGGGAGCCACAGCAAGGATCAGGGGAATGCACCGTCAACTGTAGGCAGCTGGACCCTAATTAGGCAGAGGACAGAACTAACATGCAGCAGCAGAAACGAGCCAGAAGTGACTAGTAGCCAGCAGCACAAAATACTCAGGCAAGGACTAAATTCCAGACTGGGACTTATAGGCAGGGCAGAGAGGATGTTCAAGGGCCAGGCGAGGCAACAGACTCCCATCTTGGACAAGGGCAACAAAACACAAGTTCCGTGGAAACCTTGGACCTTACAGGTATATGGTGGGCAGAAGGTGGTGTCCGGTGACCTTTGCAGACAATCAGTGATCACCTGATACCCCCAGCCGCAAGAGGAAGTAATTAGACAAAACTGGAGAACGGAGGACACCAAATAGGTGACTATTTATTATATTATATTATTTTAGCACCACCATAAACTATTTTATATAATGTTTATTAGTATCGGACAGCCCTTTTAATAATGTTTTAGTTTTCCCTTCGCCAGTTTTGTCATCAGATCCGGTAGATATCATTAATACTTAAAGGACTTTTCTTAATTATCTTGATTTGAATAGATGTGTTGAGGACACGACCTTGTGGCGCTTAGTAGTAATATATAAGTATTACAGGTTCTTCACCTTCATACGACTGTGTGGCTCTTCTGTTCTCAGAATGGGCTGCGGATGCAAAAGCGTGTGACCGGACCTGTCCCCTCTTCCTAAAGCTTCTCATTGCACATGGGAAAGTTGTATTTCAGATGGACGGAACAGGTCTGGTCACATACATTCCCCCACACATAGTATGATGTCCCCACAGTACATCCCCCCACACACACAGTATGATGTCCCCACAGTACATACCCCCACACACACAGTATGATGTCTCCACAGTACATCCCCCCACACACAGTATAATGTCCCCAAAGTACATTCCCCCCCACACAGTATGATGTCCCTACAGTACATCCCCCCCCACACACAGTATGATGTCCCCACAGTACATACCCCCACACACACAGTATGATGTCCCCACAGTACATTCCCCCACACACAGTATGATGTCCTCACAGTACATTCCCCCACACACACAGTATGATGTCCCCACAGTACATTCCCCCACACACAGTATGATGTCCCCACAGTACATTCCCCCCACACACAGTATGATGTCCCCACAGTACATTCCCCCCCACACAGTATGATGTCCCCACAGTACATTCCCCCCACACACAGTATGATGTCCCCACGGTACATTCCCCCCCACACAGTATGATGTCCCCACAGTACATTCCCCCCACACACAGTATGATGTCCCCACAGTACATTCCCCCACACACAGTATGATGTCCTCACAGTACATTCCCCCACACACACAGCATGATGTCTCCACAGTACATTCCCCCCACACACAGTATGATGTCCCCACAGTACATTCCCCCACACACAGTATGATGTCCTCACAGTACATTCCCCCACACACACAGTATGATGTCCCCACAGTACATTCCCCCACACACAGTATGATGTCCCCACAGTACATTCCCCCCACACACAGTATGATGTCCCCACAGTACATTCCCCCCCACACAGTATGATGTCCCCACAGTACATTCCCCCCACACACAGTATGATGTCCCCACAGTACATTCCCCCCCACACAGTATGATGTCCCCACAGTACATTCCCCCCACACACAGTATGATGTCCCCACAGTACATTCCCCCCACACACAGTATGATGTCTCCACAGTACATCCCCCCGCACACAGTATAATGCCCCCAAAGTACATTCCCCCCCACACAGTATGATGTCCCCACAGTACATTCCCCCCACACACAGTATGATGTCCCCATAGACCTTCAGTCTCTACCTAGATGGTGTATGCGAGGATCTCTCAGATTATTGCTCCACCATTGTATCTCTTTTTACCTGTGTTCTGAGGACACAGTTGTAGTTGAAGTCAGGACGTACCCACGACATTCCATGACAGCGGGACAGCTCCCCAAATCTTGCACCGTGCTGGTGAATCTGGGAGGGGTGGAACATACTGTGTGTATTATTAAGCAGCACAAAATCATATTCCGAACACATCTGTTGAAATAAAGATAAAGTAGAGTGTAATATATGCCATAGTATAAATATATATTTGCATACTTAATCCATAGGATACTTTGCTTTTTTAGGATCTCTTTGCATGGAGGTACATAGTTTACTACAGTCTATTACACTAATTTATTCAGCAGGAAAAGTTATAGTACCATATTGCAGCCTAAAGGAGGACAGAAAATTGTCACATCGGAGAATAAAGCCTTGTGGGAGCTTTCCAAGCCCATAACATAATAAAATAAGCCTTACAAAGTGGCTGCTGATTTATAACATTCAGCATTTTTATATTGATATCTATGGAAGTTCCTGAAGTTGGGCTACTAAGAATGTAAAATGACTGATATGGTGGTGTTAACAGTAATTAGCCTGGTCTACCTCGCTTTGTGCTATCATGTAACCTAAATTAGATTTGCTTCTTCCCTTCACACACGCGGCTCTTTGATCTTAGCGGAGACCATGTAATGCGTCCGCTCCCGTGTCGGCTCTGTAGGGGACTTCTGTATTTGCTGTGAGGTTTCCCAGCAAATTTGAGTCAACTGCGGGGTCATTCTGTGATCGGAATATCTTCCAAAGATCTTTATAACAAAATTTTTTATAATTTTGCAGAGTCAGCAAAAGAGCACAGTTCTAGGAATAATGGCATGGAGCAGACAGTTTTGTAAATTCCCCGGTTTGTAAAATTGACCAAAAGATTCTGAAGACTCTTGTCCAGGGGTCACATTGGTGGTCTGTGGCTGTTGGACCAGACCTTTTCCTACTGGCATCAACGGATCCTCTTCTGATTGACAAGTCCTAGAGCCCCGTGTGACGCACACATGACATTGTTCATGCTCACTACTACTGACGTGGCTGCTCGACCAGGGGCCTACACACCTTTCTGCTTAATTCTAGAGTTTATTTTTAATCAATCACTACTTTTTATACTTTAATTTTGTGAGGTGGCAGAGGTAGGTTTCTTTGTTGTTGTGGGTGGCAGAGAAAGGTTTCTTTGTTGTTGTGGGTGGGAGAGGAAGGTTTCTTTGTTGTTGTGAGTGGCAGAGGTAGGTTTCTTTCTTTTGTGGGTGGCAGAGGAAGGTTTCTTTGTTGTTGTGTGTGGCAGAGGAAGGTTTCCTTGTTGTTGTGGGTGGCAGAGGAAGGTTTCCTTGTTGTTGTGTGTGGCAGAGGAAGGTTTCTTTGTTGTTGTGAGTGGCAGAGGAAGGTTTCTTTGTTGTTGTGGGTGGGAGAGGAAGGTTTCTTTGTTGTTGTGGGTGGGAGAGGAAGGTTTCTTTGTTGTTGTGTGTGGCAGAGGAAGGTTTCTTTGTTGTTGTGGGTGGCAGAGGTAGGTTTCTTTGTTGTTGCGGTTGGCAGAGGAAGGTTTCTTTCTTTTGTGGGTGGCAGAGGAAGGTTTCTTTGTTGTTGTGAGTGGCAGAGGAAGGTTTCTTTGTTGTTGTGTGTGGCAGAGGAAGGTTTCTTTGTTGTTGTGAGTGGCAGAGGAAGGTTTCTTTGTTGTTGTGGGTGGGAGAGGAAGGTTTCTTTGTTGTTGTGGGTGGGAGAGGAAGGTTTCTTTGTTGTTGTGGGTGGGAGAGGAAGGTTTCTTTGTTGTTGTGGGTGGCAGAGGAAGGTTTCTTTGTTGTTGTGGGTGGCAGAGGAAGGTTTCTTTGTTGTTGTGAGTGGCAGAGGAAGGTTTCTTTGTTGTTGTGGGTGGGAGAGGAAGGTTTCTTTGTTGTTGTGGGTGGCAGAGGAAGGTTTCTTTGTTGTTGTGAGTGGCAGAGGAAGGTTTCTTTGTTGTTGTGGGTGGGAGAGGAAGGTTTCTTTGTTGTTGTGGGTGGCAGAGGAAGGTTTCTTTGTTGTTGTGAGTGGCAGAGGAAGGTTTCTTTGTTGTTGTGGGTGGGAGAGGAAGGTTTCTTTGTTGTTGTGTGTGGCAGAGGTAGGTTTCTTTGTTGTTGTGGGTGGCAGAGGTAGGTTTCTTTGTTGTTGTGTGTGGCAAAGGTAGGTTTCTTTCTTTTGTGGGTGGCAGAGGAAGGTTTCTTTGTTGTTGTGGGTGGGAGAGGAAGGTTTCTTTGTTGTTGTGGGTGGGAGAGGAAGGTTTCTTTGTTGTTGTGGGTGGCAGAGGTAGGTTTCTTTGTTGTTGTGGGTGGCAGAGGTAGGTTTCTTTGTTTTTGTGAGTGGCAGAGGAAGGTTTCTTTGTTGTTGTGTGTGGCAGAGGTAGGTTTCTTTGTTTTTGTGAGTGGCAGAGGAAAGTTTCTTTGTTGTTGTGTGTGGCAGAGGAAGGTTTCTTTGTTGTTGTGGGTGGGAGAGGAAGGTTTCTTTGTTGTTGTGGGTGGGAGAGGAAGGTTTCTTTGTTGTTGTGGGTGGGAGAGGAAGGTTTCTTTGTTGTTGTGTGTGGCAGAGGAAGGTTTCTTTGTTGTTGTGAGTGGCAGAGGAAGGTTTCTTTGTTGTTGTGGGTGGGAGAGGAAGGTTTCTTTGTTGTTGTGGGTGGCAGGGGAAGGTTTCTTTGTTGTTGTGGGTGGCAGGGGAAGGTTTCTTTGTTGTTGTGGGTGGCAGGGGAAGGTTTCTTTGTTGTTGTGGGGGGCAGAGGTAGGTGTCTTTGTTGTTGTGGGTGACAGAGGTAGGTTTCTTTGTTGTTGTGGGGGGCAGAGGTAGGTTTCTTTGTTGTTGTGGGTGGCAGAGGTAAGTTTCTTTGTTGTTGTGGGTGGCAGAGGAAGGTTTCCTTGTTGTTGTAAGTGGCAGAGGAAGGTTTCCTTGTTGTTGTGGGTGGCAGAGGAAGGTTTCTTTGTTGTTGTGAGTGGCAGAGGAAGGTTTCTTTGTTGTTGTGGGTGGGAGAGGAAGGTTTCTTTGCTGTTGTGGGTGGCAGAGGTAGGTTACTTTGTTGTTGTGTGTGGCAAAGGAAGGTTTCTTTGTTGTTCTGAGTGGCAGAGGAAGGTTTCCTTGTTGTTGTGGGTGGCAGAGGAAGGTTTCCTTGTTGTTGTGGGTGGCAGAGGAAGGTTTCCTTGTTGTTGTGAGTGGCAGAGGAAGGTTTCCTTGTTGTTGTGGGTGGCAGAGGAAGGTTTCTTTGTTGTTGTGGGTGGCAGAGGAAGGTTTCCTTGTTGTTGTGGGTGGCAGAGGAAGGTTTCTTTGTTGTTGTGAGTGGCAGAGGAAGGTTTCCTTGTTGTTGTGAGTGGCAGAGGAAGGTTTCCTTGTTGTTGTGGGTGGCAGAGGAAGGTTTCCTTGTTGTTGTGGGTGGCAGAGGAAGGTTTCTTTGTTGTTGTGGGTGGCAGAGGTAGGTTTCTTTGTTGTTGTGGGTGGCAGAGGAAGGTTTCTTTGTTGTTGTGGGTGGCAGAGGTAGGTTACTTTGTTGTTGTGTGTGGCAAAGGAAGGTTTCTTTGTTGTTGTGGGTGGCAGAGGAAGATTTCCTTGTTGTTGTGGGTGGCAGAGGAAGGTTTCCTTGTTGTTGTGGGTGGCAGAGGAAGGTTTCCTTGTTGTTGTGAGTGGCAGAGGAAGGTTTCCTTGTTGTTGTGGGTGGCAGAGGAAGGTTTCTTTGTTGTTGTGAGTGGCAGAGGAAGGTTTCCTTGTTGTTGTGGGTGGCAGAGGTAGGTTTCTTTGTTGTTGTGGGTGGCAGAGGTAGGTTACTTTGTTGTTGTGGGTGGCAGAGCAAGGTTTCCTTGTTGTTGTGGGTGGCAGAGGAAGGTTTCTTTCTTGTTGTGAGTGGCAGAGGTAGGTAGTTGGTGGGAGGCTATGGCACACAAAGTTTTTGGAGCAAAAGCCAAAAAATGCTCCAAAAACTCTTGAAAAAGTGGCGTGCATGTACTGTTTTTTGCAAAAGAGGCAATAAGGGAAATTTAGTAATTCAGCTGGGACAATCATACTGGAAACATCTGCATAACATTTTGCACACATTACAGCTCCAACTAGTTCTCTGACACGGCACATTGTTATTATGGGATAGATACTTGATAAATTCAAATGAACAAACCCTGGATAATAGATGTAAAAAATGATCTATATTAATAAATATTTGCTGCAATCTTTTCTTAGTTTAGCTACTATTTAATTGCCTTGGCAGGGAAGTTTCACTTCACAGCTGTGCACACTTCTGAATCAGAGTAATCAGTAGGAGACATTGAGTTGGGGACTGATGGATGTGACATTTTCATGTCATTTTACAAAATAACCGCTTAACCCAGCAAAGTCTACCGCTAATACGCCTCCTTCACATTATGGTTTGGAAAAGTGCAGTTTGTTGTCACTAATCTTACAGACCGTGATACTTGGTATCAAGCGGAACAACTCTACAGATATCTTCCCGGCACAGCATGGAAGCACGACTGCAGGGAATGGCCACATCAGTGATATAGAAAAGCATCTAAAGGCGCAATGTACTTTAAAAAATCCAACTCAGTGCTTCCCTATTGTTTTGTTTTTGGCTTTTTTCCAATTTATGACAGTAATGAAAATATAATTTATGTTACGGCTTTCCATGGGGCATAAATAAACCAAAGATCTGATCATATCTGTGCCGTTTATTGCATTCATAATCCTGAGACGGCTCCATCATGTCACTATCCCGCTCGGGCAAGGGATCACCCAGCGCATGGCCAACACATGGGATGGAAAAGGAGAGGAAGGGAACAGAGGACGGGTCTATCTTGTGTCTGAATCCTAAGCTTCCCTATACGAGTCATTCCTCTCGTATGCATCACGGCTTAGTCCCTACCTATCCCTCCACTTACCCTGTCTAGTGCCAAGGCCGGTGAGTTCACTAGACTCCACCACTACTGTATTAAGACACAGAGGAGGAAGAAAATAGGGGGACATATACGAAAAAGATATACAACAAACTTCACTGCTGCAGCCAAACACCAGGGCTGCAGGCAACATGGCTCCAACAGCTTCCAAACACTTCCTCTCTCCATGGTAGTCAGTTAAGATCAAATGTAATTTTATAACTGGCATCAGGTGATGGAAAATGTGACTATTTAAAGGGAATGGGAGTGGTCACAAACCGTCTGCACTAAAAGAATCCTTAATCCTTGCTGCATCAAAGATATATAATAAAGTTTACTGCTGCAGCCAAACACCAGTGCTGCAGGTGACACGGTTCCAACAGCTTCCAAAGACTTCCTCTCTTCATGGGGGTCAGTTCAGAATGAATGCAATTCTATAACCAGCATCAGGTGATGGAGCATGTGACTATTTAAAGGGAATGGGAGTGGTCACAAACTGGCTGCACTAAAAGAATCCTTAATCCTTGCTGCATCAAGTATATATAGCAAACTTCACTGCTGCAAGCAAACACCAGGGCTGCAGGTGATACGGTTCCAACAGCTTCCAAAGACTTCCTCTCTTCATGGGGGTCAGTTCAGAATGAATGCAATTCTATAACCGGCATCAGGTGATGGAACATGTGACTATTTAAAGGTAATGGGAATGGTCACAAACTAGCTGCACCAAATTTTTTCTTAACCTTTGCGGCACCAAATGAAAGCAAATACATTTACAAAATCAGGCTCTCACAAGACAATGCCTCCCAAAAACAGGAGGCATGTGACAGGTTTGGGTTCACAAATCGCAGCAGATCCCAATTGAGTTATAATAGAATCTATTGAGAATTGGTCATTGTTTCCATCATTTTATGACAAAAAAACATTAAAGAAAGAGAATTGAATTGCTTGGGTTGTTTTTAGTGGCTTGTGTTCTTCCATTGCAGAATTTTGCAAAACTGCATGGCACGTCTTAGATCATCGCCTTCATTTCTTACAGTAGTTGTCGCTTTTGGGCAGGTAGACATTATACAGTCATATGAAAAAGTTTGGACACCCCTATTAATGTTAACCTTTTTTCTTTATAACAATTTGGGTTTTTGCAGCAGCTATTTCAGTTTCATATATCTAATAGCTGATGGAGTCAGTAATATTTCTGGATTTAAATGAGGTTTATTGTACTAACAGAAAATGTGCAATCCGCATTTAAACAAAATTTGACCAGTGAAAATGTATGGGCACCCTTATCAATTTCTTGATTTGAACCCTCCTAACTACTTTTTACTGACTTACTAAAGCACTAAATTGGTTTTGTCACCTCATTGAGCTTTGAGCTTCATAGGCAGGTGTATCCAATCATGAGAAAAGGTATTTAAGGTGGCCACTTGCAAGTTGTTCTCCTATTTGAATCTCCTATGAAGAGTGGCATCATGGGCTCCTCAAAACAACTCTCAAATGATCTGAAAACAAAGATTATTCCACATAGTTGTTCAGGGGAAGGTACAAAAAGTTGTCTCAGAGATTTAAACTGTCAGTTTCCACTGTGAGGAACATAGTAAGGAAATGGGAGAACACAGGTACAGTTCTTGTTAAGCCCAGAAGTGGCAGGCCAAGAAAAATATCAGAAAGGCAGAGAAGAAGAATAGTGAGAACAGTCAAGGACAATCCACAGACCACCTCCAAAGACCTGCAGCATCATCTTGCTGCGGATGGTGTCAATGTGCATCGGTCAACAATACAGCGCACGTTGCACAAGGAGAAGCTGTATGGGAGAGTGATGCGAAAGAAGCCGTTTCTGCAAGCACGCCACAAACAGAGTCACCTGAGGTATGCAAAAGCACATGTGGAAGAGCCAGTTACATTTTGGAACAAGGTCCTGTGGACTGATGAAACAAAGATTGAGTTGTTTGGTCATACAAAAAGGCGTTATGCATGGAGGCAAAAAACCACGGCATTCCAAGAAAAGCACTTGCTACCCACAGTAAAATTTGGTGGAGGTTCCATCATGCTTTGTGGCTGTGTGGCCAATGATATATTAAAGTGAAGGGAAGGTTTGGAGAAACAATTTGTATAAATAAACCCTTAAAACATCATTTTATTGGTAAGCTTAAAACATCCAAATTACACACAATGTAGAACCTAAAGTGCACAGGTGGAGAAGGGAGGAGGGTAAGGAATAAAAACCCTAAAAGTAAGCCTCCCTCCTGTCCACTACCTCACGCGGGGGTTGGCACCCTAAAGACACGATATGGCGCCCCCACTCACCGACGGCTATCCTTGACCTGCCCTAAGTCACCCTACCGGCAGGTATGAAAAAGTGCTCAAAAACTGATAAAGTGCAAGAGTGCGGATAGCCAGTGAGGTATAAAAAGAGGATCATGTATGTCAAATTGCCTCGTGCCCAAGTTACCTCACATTGATAGATAGGTGGGGTGGGTATAGCTTTTGACAGAGGTCAGGCGGGAGTACGTCAAAAAAGGGGGGGAACCCTAATACCTGTCTCCTGACTACTCCCTACCTCAAGCGGGGGTCGGCACCCTAGACAAACGATACAGTATGGCGCCCCCACACCATGATGGCTGCCCCTAAGTGAGTCCCTATTGCACCCTGTCAGATAATACATATACAAATATAAAGTGCCTGTGCTGTGAACCTAAAGTGCATAGTGATAAATGTATAGCAATAAGAAGAGGCACCTATACTGAGATGCAATAATAATTTACAGCAGCATCCAGATCAGAAAGTGCCTGTGCTTAATCAAAATACAGGGTACTAAAGATAGGGTGTACTCATCACTGATACATGATCCAATTGTCGCCTCTGGTTGCCTCCCTCCAGGGTCATCAGGAGACCTGATAATCAGCGTGATAGACAGATGTCAAGATGAGCAGATAAGGACTGTGTGGCCAATGCATTCATGCAGAGGAACAATTACAATGTTCTGGAATGGCCATCCCAGTCCCCAGACCTGAATATCATTGAACATCTGTGGGATGATGTGAAGCGGCTGTCCATGCTCGGCGACCATCAAACTGAACTGAACTGGAATTGTTTTGTAAACAGGAATGGTCAAATCTACCTTCATCCAGGCTCCAGGAACTCATTAAAAGCTACAGGAAGCGACTTGAGGCTGTTAGTTTTGCAAAAGGAGGATCTACAAAATATTAATGTCATTTTTATGTTGAGGTGCCCATACTTTTGCACCGGTCAAATTTTGCTTAAATGCAGATTGCACATTTTCTGTTAGTACAATAAACCTCATTTCAATCCAGAAATATTACTCAGTCCATCAGTTATTAGATATATGAAGCTGAAATAGCAAAAACCCAAATTGTTATAAAGAAAAAAGGTTAACATTAATAGGGGTGCCCAAACTTTTTCATATGACTGTAATAAGGATTCCCCTCTACGAGCGTTTCCTCTTATGATGGTCTTGAGTCTATCATGGACATTCAATTTTTCCAAATTTTTCATTTTTCAAATGCAGTGGCCATTGTTTAATAAATTGCTAGCTTGTATCTACGTCCGCTACAAAATCATCTGTGTGTCAATTCAGAACTGATCTGCACTGTAGCCTTAAGCTATGCACGCACGCTGAGTATTTCTATACCAAGACTGTATGCCTCAGCAGAAAAAGCGTGCTTTTTTTTTACTCGTTTTTTTCCCAGTGCGTTTTTTATGCATTCTAGGGGAGGAAGGAAATGCTGCAAAAAACTTTCTGCACTAAATTTGCATCTCTTAGCAGAAAAAAAATGCATGTTTTTTCTCATTTTGACACATTTTGTGTGCATTTTTTATGCAATTTTTTCCATGCATATTTTCTATGTATTCTGGGGTGGAAAAATTATGCAAAAACTCTGAAAGAAATGACATGCTGCAGATTTATGTCTGCACCAAATCTGCAAGGGAAAAAAAAAGCAACGTGCACAAAACTTCAGGATTCTTATTGACTTTGCTGGCAGAAGGATTTGCTTCCAGTTTTGTGACAAAATTGCACTCAAAAACATATCACAAAATGCACTGTGTGCACATATCCTTAGAGGTGGATGTAGTTATTATCAGTATTTTACTATTGCCTGCGCTTGGGTTTTTTTTCAGTTATTTTTCATTCATTTTTATAGTGTCTTTTACATATAATTTAATAAAGTTTATGATCTTACTGGCTTACATATTTTGTTTATGTGTTGTGTATATTATCAGGATGAGACTACGGCTAGCGAGGCGCCATTACTACTTTGCCATTCAAGATGCCAGCCGCTGTGGTTAGGTAGGATCCAGGTAGGGACATGTATAGGTAAAGTATAGCCTTTTTTAGGTCATGTGCTCGTCCTATTACCCTGGACGTATCTGAATTTATATGTCACAGCCGTCAGATATAAATAAACCTGGGGATTCAGATCACATCAATTGCAGTACATACTAGGAAAGTGCTCAGTACAATAAGGTGCCAAATGGATTTCTCCTGAAAGAAGACCCCCGACGCGCATTTCGGATATGGAATCAGTGCTTAATCAACTAGTATGATTAAGGTTTATTTATACCTGATGGCTTACTCTCCCCATTGTAGGACTAATATATATTATACACTGAAAAAGCCAAAAAATGTACTAGGGAAAATATGGCACTGCATTACTGCAAAAGAGAGGTATTTAGTTTATGTATTGGCCAATGCATGTAAGTCCGGAAACCAAACGGCAAGGTATATCTCTGTAATCCGGGAACCTAACTTAAATGCCACTATCTAGGTTAAAAACATCCATAGCTGGGAAAAATGCCACTATATGGACTACAAACCTCCATGTATGGGCAGCTAGGCTCCTGCTATAATGGTTATGAACAGCCAGGTCTTAGGGCGGAGTGCCCAGTCAGAAAGAGACTCACTAGAAATATCAAAAAACTGGCAGGCAGGAGCCTAGCTGGAGGTTTGTTACTATGTTTTTTCAGTTAGCACCTGTTCACATTTGTTGGATGTGCGGGTCAGTTTTTTGATATTTCTAGTGAGTCTCTTTCTGACTGGGCACTCCGCCTTAAGACCTGGCTGTTCATAACCATATGTAAGTGTCTCCAGTATGTGTGTCATCCGTGTGCTTACCGTGTATATGTGTGTCCAGTATGTGTGCCGTCCGTGTGTAAGTGCCTCCAGTATGTGTGTCATCCGTGTGCTTACCGTGTATACGTGTGTCCAGTATGTGTGCCGTCCGTGTGTAAGTGCCTCCAGTATGTGTGTCATCCGTGTGCTTAACGTGTATACGTGTGTCCAGTATGTGTGCCGTCCGTGTGTAAGTGCCTCCAGTATGTGTGTCATCCGTGTGCTTACCGTGTATATGTGTGTCCAGTATGTGTGCCGTCCGTGTGTAAGTGCCTCCAGTATGTGTGTCATCCGTGTGCTTACCGTGTATACGTGTGTCCAGTATGTGTGCCGTCCGTGTGTAAGTGCCTCCAGTATGTGTGTCATCCGTGTGCTTAACGTGTATACGTGTGTCCAGTATGTGTGCCGTCCGTGTGTCTCCAGTATGTGTCATCCGTGTGCTTCCCGTGTATATGTGTGTCCAGTATGTGTGCCGTCCGTGTGTAAGTGCCTCCAGTATGTGTCATCCGTGTGCTTCCCGTGTATACGTGTGTCCAGTATGTGTGCCGTCCGTGTGTGTCTCCAGTATGTGTCATCCGTGTGCTTACCGTGTATACGTGTGTCCAGAATGTGTGCCGTCCGTGTTTGTCTCCAGTATGTGTGTCATCCGTGTGCTTACCGTGTATACGTGTGTCCAGTATGTGTGCCGTCCGTGTTTGTCTCCAGTATGTGTGTCATCCGTGTGCTTACCGTGTACATGTGTGTCCAGTATGTGTGCCGTCCGTGTTTGTCTCCAGTATGTGTGTCATCCGTGTGCTTACCGTGTATACGTGTGTCCAGTATGTGTGCCGTCCTTGTGTAAGTGCCTCCAGTATGTGTGTCATCCGTGTGTGTCTCCAGTATGTGTGTCATCCGTGTGCTTACCGTGTATACGTGTGTCCAGTATGTGTGCCGCCCGTGTGTGTCTCCAGTATGTGTGTCATCCGTGTGCTTACCGTGTATACGTGTGTCCAGTATGTGTGCCGCCCGTGTGTGTCTCCAGTATGTGTGTCATCCGTGTGCTTACCGTGTATACGTGTGTCCAGTATGTGTGCTGTCCGTGTGTGTCTCCAGTATGTGTGTCATCCGTGTGTATAGCGCTCCATTACATGTGACACGTAGCGAATGAAAACACATGGCACTGAAATTGTTTTTAATGTGTTAATGATGTGCAAAGATAGATACTAGAAAGAGATAGAGGGATAGATAGATAGATAGATAGATAGATAGATAGATAAAATAGATAGCTAGAGGGATAGATAGATAGATAATAGATAGAAAGATAATGGATAGATAGATAGATAATAAATGGATGGATGGATAGATAGATAATGGGTAGATAGATAAAATATATAGATAGACGGGATAGATAGATAGATGATAGATAGATAGATAATAGATAGAGGGATAGATAATAGATAATAAATAATGATAGATAGATAATAGATAGATTATAGATAGATAATGGATAGATAGATAATAGATAGATAGATAGAGGGATGGATGGATAGATTTTACAGTTATTAGCTAAATAAATGAATACATGTGTGTCACACAACCAGAATTTAATGCATTCAAAGAATTACTGACTTTTAAGTGTTAAAGATGTGCAAAGATGATAGAGGGATAGTTAATAGATAGATAGAGGGATAGATAGATAGATAGATAGATAGATAGATAGATAGCTGGATAGATAGATAGAGAGATAGATAGATAGATAGATAGCTGGATAGAGAGAGAGAGATGACAGATATTCTTCAGCCAATCGCCAAATAATAAAATAATTGAAAAAAATAACGTGGGCTGTCTCGTTCCATGTCTGTCTCGTTCCAGGTCTGTCTCTTTCCCCGTCTGTCTCTTTCCCCCTCTGTCTGTCTCCCCGTCTGTCTCTCTCCCCATCTGTCTCTTTCCCCATCTGTCTCGTTCCAGGTCTGTCTCATTCCATGTCTGTCTCTTTCCCCGTCTCTCTCTTTCCCCATCTGTCTCTGTCTCTTTCCTTGTCTCTGTCTTTTTCCTTGTCTCTGTCTCTTTCCCTGTCTGTCTCTTTCCCTGTCTGTCTCTTTCCCCGTCTGTCTCTGTCTCTTTCTCCGTCTCTTTACTTGTCTCTGTCTCTTTCCCTGTCTCTTTACTTGTCTCTGTCTCTTTCCCTGTCTCTTTACTTGTCTCTGTCTCTTTCCCTGTCTCTTTCCCTGTCTGTCTGTCTCTTTCCCTGTCTGTATTTCTCTCTGTCTGTCTCTTTCCCTGTCTGTCTGTCTCTTTCTGTCATTCTCTATCCGTCTCCCCACTGACATCTTATTACCTCACACATCAGCTTCTTATACTAACAGTTTGTTTTGTTCCTATAGCAACCAATCAGTTCCTATTAATACCCTAATAGCTCGCAGCTCCATTGACTTTAATGGAGGCAGGTTTTTTGGAGTAACTGTAAAGCACAGGGTTAAATTTTCCCGTCAAAACATAGTCTATAATGTTCCCTCAGTCACATGGGGTGTCTGTGCAAAAGTTTGTGATTGTAAATGCGACGGTGCGGATTCCTTTAGCGGACATACATACATACACTCAGCTTTATATGTTAGATGACTACAGTACATTGATATGCCACCAATAGTAACGATTAACATCAGTATTGTGTCTTGACCCTATACGTATGCGGTAATGCATTGTACTTGAAGTCGTTTTCCATCTCTCGAGCACTTAAGAAAATATTACTTTCATTCCTTTTTGGTAAATGACAAATACTTGGTATAAACGCAGGTTTTTCTTCATTCGCTGTCACCTCACCTAAACTCCTTCTGATTTTCTTTGCTTCTTTTTGTAAGTTAATTTACATACACTAAGTGCTACTTAGTAACCGGGGAAATGCAGCTGCAAAGGAGATTCCTTTTATTCTGTTATTGATGTTATTTTTCTTGTTTGACAGAAGCAAATGTACCAGGATTTAGAGGGAATGTCCATCACAGAACACTGGTTTATTTGTAGGGTTTTTTTTGGCCATTTATTTCCATTTTAAAATGCCGTGGAACTACTTTATATTTTGGGTGTGTTTTATTTCCATTGACTTCTGTGGGGAACTTGAAAAGAAATCTAAAATGTAAAAATCGCAGTTGTGCTTTAAAGTGTGAAATAGGAGGTTTTGTATGCTAAAAAAAATGCATAAAAAATACTGCAAAAAATACACAGAAAATATATCCTAACAAGGAAAAAGCAAAAAAGACGTAATAAACAGAGCAGATCACTGTCGGATAGTTTGTTGCTGACACCTATGGAAAACATGCAGAAAAAAGTGGGACGCGGAAACACAGCTTTGGGCGCGTTCACACTTCATCTTCAGACATATTTTGAGAGATAAAGAGGCAAAAAACTGCAAAATAAATGCTCAAAAGGATGAACATATTAATTAATATATAAAATCTATTGCTGCTCTTATGTTTATGCTTTTTTTGAGCTTCTATTAACCACTTTAGGTTTCCAAAAATGGCAAACATATAAAAGAAGTAATGTGTGTTTTTTGCACATTTTTTTGTGTCTTTGCCCAAGACCCCTAAACACATCTGCTTAAAAAACGCACACGGGGCACTTTCCGTTTTGACCATCCATGTGGCCATCTGTGCGTACGTATGTGTCATCCATGTGCTATCTGTGCTATGTGTCTCCACTACGTGTCATCCGTGTGCTTACCGTGTATACGTGTGTCCAGTATGTGTGCCGTCCGTGTGTGTCTCCAGTATGTGTGTCATCCGTGTGCTTACCGTGTATACGCTGCCGCCCCACCACCGTGCGGAGCTGCCGCCCCACCACCGTGCGGAGCTGCCGCCCCACCACCGTGCGCAGCTGCCGCCCCACCACCGTGCGCAGCTGCCGCCCCACCACCGTGCGCAGCTGCCGCCCCACCACCGTGCGGAGCTGCCGCCCCACCACCGTGCGCAGCTGCCGCCCCACCACCGTGCGGAGCTGCCTCACCTACACCCCACCTACTGTCTCCTCCCCATAATCCTATAGAATGTAAGCCCGCAAGGGCAGGGTCCTCTTCCCTCTGTACTAGTCTGTCTACTGTAACTTGTATATGTATTTTGTATGTAACCCCCTTCTCATGTACAGCACCATGGAATCAATGGTGCTCTATAAATAAATAATAATAATAATAATAATAATATACGTGTGTCCAGTATGTGTGCCGTCCGTGTGTAAGTGTCTCCAGTATGTGTGTCATCCGTGTGCTTACCGTGTATACGTGTGTCCAGTGTGTGTGCCGTCCGTGTGTGTCTCCAGTATGTATGTCATCCGTGTGCTTACCGTGTATACGTGTGTCCAGTATGTGTGCCATCCGTGTGTAAGTGTCTAGAGTATGTGTGTCATCCGTGTGCTTACCGTGTATACGTGTGTCCAGTATGTGTGCCATCCGTGTGTGTCTCCAGTATGTGTGTCATCCGTGTGCTTACCGTGTATACGTGTGTCCAGTATGTGTGCCGTCCGTGTGTAAGTGTCTCCAGTATATATGTCATCCGTATGCTTACCGTGTATACGTGTGTCCAGTATGTGTGCCGTCCGTGTGTAAATGTCTCCAGTATGTATGTCATCCGTGTGCTTACCGTGTATACGTGTGTCCAGTATGTGTGCCGTCCGTGTGTAAGTGTCTCCAGTATGTGTGTCATCCGTGTGCTTACCGTGTATACGTGTGTCCAGTATGTGTGCCGTCCGTGTGTAAGTGTCTCCAGTATGTGTGTCATCCGTGTGCTTACCGTGTATACGTGTGTCCAGTATGTGTGCCGTCCGTGTGTAAGTGTCTCCAGTATGTGTGTCATCCGTGTGCTTACCGTGTATACGTGTGTCCAGTATGTGTGCCGTCCGTGTGTAAGTGTCTCCAGTATGTGTGTCATCCGTGTGCTTACCGTGTATACGTGTGTCCAGTGTGTGTGCCGTCCGTGTGTGTCTCCAGTATGTATGTCATCCGTGTGCTTACCGTGTATACGTGTGTCCAGTATGTGTGCCATCCGTGTGTAAGTGTCTAGAGTATGTGTGTCATCCGTGTGCTTACCGTGTATACGTGTGTCCAGTATGTGTGCCATCCGTGTGTAAGTGTCTCCAGTATGTATGTCATCCGTGTGCTTACCGTGTATACGTGTGTCCAGTGTGTGTGCCGTCCGTGTGTAAGTGTCTCCAGTATGTGTGCCGTCCGTGTGTAAGTGTCTCCAGTATGTGTGTCATGCGTGTGCTTACCGTGTATACGTGTGTCCAGTGTGTGTGCCGTCCGTGTGTGTCTCCAGTATGTATGTCATCCGTGTGCTTACCGTGTATACGTGTGTCCAGTATGTGTGCCATCCGTGTGTAAGTGTCTAGAGTATGTGTGTCATCCGTGTGCTTACCGTGTATACGTGTGTCCAGTATGTGTGCCATCCGTGTGTAAGTGTCTCCAGTATGTATGTCATCCGTGTGCTTACCGTGTATACGTGTGTCCAGTGTGTGTGCCATCCGTGTGTAAGTGTCTCCAGTATGTGTGCCGTCCGTGTGTAAGTGTCTCCAGTATGTGTGTTATCCGTGTGCTTACCGTGTATACGTGTGTCCAGTATGTATGTCATCCGTGTGTATAGGGCTCCATTACATGTGACACGTAGCAAAAGAAAACACATGGCACTGAAATTAATTGTTTTTAATGTGTTAATGATGTGCAACTTTTGCCTCTAACATTTCGGCTATTCTACACGAGTCCTTCTATAAGGTCATAACAAATTGGTATTTCACTCCATCTAAGCTACATAACATAGACCCCAAAAATACTCCACTTTGTTGGAGAAATTGTAACGAAAAAGGAACGTTGGTCCACATCTTATGGAATTGCCCAAAGATAAGACATCTCTGGAGGGAAGTGTCAAATCTAATTAATCGAGTTACAAATTCCAACATCAAATTATCGCCCCAAATGGCGCTTCTTTCTATGGATATGGAAAAACTAGACCAAATGCAGATCCCGATTGTGATTCACATATTTTTGATCACCAAACAACTTTTATTGGCCAAATGGAAAAGTGATACTGTTCCAAATATTTCTGAAGTAATCAAGATGTTATCCATGCACCACGAATTTGAAAATAAACACGCGATATACAATAACCTGTTCCAACCCTATCAAAAGAGATGGGGTACCTGGCTATCCTACATCGAGCAATCCAAACCATAAGCTTATATAGTAGAAATTTTGAAGCTAAAAACACAAATAGTCCTCTGACAAATCCCAATCAATTTTCTCCTTTCTTTCTCCCTTCCTTCCTCTTTCTCTTCTTTCCTTTTCCTCTTTTTTTCTTTCTTGTACATATTTCTTAAAAGTAATGATTCTCAATATTTGCAAAGAAGATATAACTAAACTAAGCTATATATATGTTGTACAGAAGTCTTTGCAAATGATTATTATGCATGATAGTTCTCCTTCTAACCATTTTCCGAATGCCATTTCACCTTTCTTTTCCCGGTTTCCCCAATAAATATGTCTCCTTCCGCCTTCCCTCCCCGGCTTACCTCCCCTCAAACAAAAAACGCAAATGTTTGAACTGTTTACAAAGAAATTGTCTAATGTTTCTACTTTGTTCCACTAAACTAATGTAATATATAAATGTTCTAATATGTAATAATAAAAATATTGTAACCAATGATGTGCAAAGATAGATACTAGAAAGAGATAGAGGGATGGATAGATGATGATAATAGATAGATAGATGGATAGAGGGATAGATAGAGGGATAGATAGATAGATAGAGGGATAGATAGAGGGATAGATAGAGGGATAGATAGAGGGATAGATAGATAGATAGATAGATAGAGGGATAGATAGATAGATAGAGGGATAGATAGATAGATAGAGGGATAGATAGAGGGATAGATAGAGGGATAGATAGATAGATAGATAGAGGGATAGATAGATAGATAGATAGATAGATAGATAGATAGATAGATAGAGGGATAGATAGAGGGATAGAGGGATAGATAGATAATAGATAGAGGGATAGATAATAGATAATAAATAATGATAGATAGATAATAGATAGATAGATAGATAGATAGATAGATAGATTTTACAGTTATTAGCTAAATAAATGAATACATGTGTGTCACACACCAGAATTAAATGCATTCAAAGAATTACTGACTTTTAAGTGTTAAAGATGTGCAAAGATGATAGAGGGATAGTTAATAGATAAAATAGATAGATAGATAGATAGATAGAGGGATAGATAATAGATAATAGATAGAGGGATAGATAGATAAAATAGATAGATAGATAGCTGGAGAGAGAGAGAGATGACAGATATTCTTCAGCCAATCGCCAAGTAATAAAATATTTGAAAAAAATGACGTGGGCTCCACCTCCATCAAAGGTAAAGCAGATAGCTGGGAGCTAGTATTTTCAGGCTTGGGAGACCCATGGTTATTAGGCCCTTCCTAGCCTAAAAATAGCAGCCCACAGCCACTCCAGAATGGACACATCACATTAGATGCTTCAATTCTGGTACTTTGTCTCGGCTCTTCCCCATCACCCTGGTGCAATGGCAATTGAGGTAATATTTTTTGGGGTTGATGTCAGCTGTGTACTGTCAGCTGGAATCAAGTCAAGGGGTTAGTAATGGAGCAGCATCTATCAGACACCCCCATTACTAACCCAGTCATTGTAGAGAAAAAAAACACACCCAAAAATATTTTATTTAAAAAGAAATCCCAACTCTTTCCCTGGTTCACCAATTTATTATAAAAAAAAGCCATGCTGGTCCGAAGTAGTCTAAAGATTCTGACGTAAAGAAAGAAATAAAAAGACAGAACTAAAGGAATAAAGACAAGAGACTGTCCCTCATTCACCAATTTATTAGAAAGTGAAGTTCCCAGCTTTAACATAGTCCTGCAGTTCCTATGATGTTCCTCAATTGCAACGATCAAAGACTATGAATAGTCTTTCTGAGACTCCATAGACTTTGATCAGCAGATTTCTGCGTGACCCAGAGAATCTGATGAGCGGTGATGCTACTGACTTCACCATTCAGAGACAGCAAATGGTTCTCCCTGAGGCACCTGCAGACATCATTCAGTGAGGCGAGCCTGTGCGATGTAATTGTTGTTTCACAGACGAAACATCCGAGCACCCGTGATACTCGGCCGAGCTCTGAAAGTACCTGAGCACCTGATGCTTGATCGGGTATCGGTGGCAATCACGCTCGCTCATCACTATAACCTCAGGATAGTTGATCACTCTCTGATCGATAGGGGTGCGATACTCGGCACCCCCCCCCCACGATAAGCCGTTCCCTGTGCCACCGGCTTGAAACTTCTTAGTTGCACAGCTTTGTTGATGGACTAGTGGCTGTGACAGGTACTACACATCGGCTCCCTTTTGATTCGAATAGGGGGCGGATATGCAATACCCGTTCATGGCCACTATACAGTGGATGGAGCTGTGCTGTGCAGCCCTGTAGCGGAGTAATTTTGGCCAACGACGTCACCGGGAGCAGCCTATCAGCCGGGTGTTGCACTTCCACCCATCAGACATTGGTGACCTATACCGAGGATAGTGATGAGTGAGCGTGTTCTCCACTGATCGGTACTCTCATCGGGATGCTCAGGAACTCACAGAGCTCGGCCGAGTATTGCAAGTACTCAGATGTTTCGTCCATGAAACAACGACCACAACGCACAGGTTCGCTGCACTGCATCCTTAGATAAAAGCCATGCTGTCCCTGTGTCTCCTGCCTCGCTCTCGCTCTGCATAGGCAGCTGTAACCTGATCCCTCAGTGACCTGGAAGTCCTCCTTGTCTTGAGATAGACGGATTCTAGTGAGGTTAGAGTAAATGATGAGTTGAAGAAGCAGTGGGAAGGAAAAGTGGCTCCACAGTGGAGAAAGCTGTCTATTTCTAAGATAAGATGTATTACAAATGTTCTTATACTTTCTTGCACTATTGATTTTTTGCAATTTTTATTCAAATGACAGTGACCAATTAATCTTATGGAATCGCAGACCCTTCCTAAGACATATCTTGCATTACTTTGTCCCCTTACCCTGTTCAGTATACATAAAATGTGTCAATATCTTTATTATTTGTCCTCTAATACTTTATAACTAGAATGAGCCAACCTGGGGAAGTTTGGTTTGGTGGCAGCCGAAAAGTACCGCCATGGGTTCGGACTTGACCCCAACCTCAATGGAAGTCACTGATTGGCAGTTCAAGTCTCCACCCTCAGAGAACCAACCATGAACAGATCACTTCCGGGGGAGGGGGAGCGGGCGAGGTTTTTCCATTTTTTTTTTGGGGTGCACACTACAGCCAATTGTGCTCTTGTTACCCCCAGCGCAAGCCGATCAACACAACAAGGAGCTCACACTGGGCTGAGCATTGAGCATACCCGCGCATCGAGTGGTTTGCATACGTAAAATACCCGAACTCCGAACCTGAACTCTGTTTTTTTTTTTTTTTAAAAGTCAGTGTTCGACCGAAAACTAAACAGCAAACTTTGGTGTCACGAACCACCGGGGGGGTCACTCAGAAATCCCCCGCACTGGCTACCAGTACGTCACAATCGGGGGGTAACAAGTGGGGGTCACCCCTCCTTTATACCTCCCGACCGACAGACAGAGCACGTGACGCGCTCTCTAGCGCCCCTCTTATAGTCAGGCCAATTATGGAATTGCCCGACAATAAGCAAGGAGGCCGCTATACTACTTATGCCGATTATTGAAGGGTCCCCGGTGAGAGTAGGGTATATATTCCCCCGACCTCCGCGGGCGGAATATATAAAATCTCCCCGAATCTCACTGGCCTCCCCACAATAATCCTTGGCACAACTCGCTGCCACCAACCGCTTCACGGTAACTATTAGCCGAACACACAGACGTGGGATTCAAGATCGAGATAACAGAACAGCCCAAGATTAATTATATAATTTAATCAGCCTAAAGCACACTAGAAACTACAATATATACAATAGGGAATCTACAGAATATACATATGTCAGAGTACAGTCACAATCAAAGCATGGGTTACAAACAGGCATACACAGTTCCAGCAGTTACCTTGTTGCGTCTGGCCACAGGGGGGCGCTGTACCCAGGTTTCTAGGATCCTTCCCACAGATGTTTCCTACACGTGCCCCCAGCGAAAAGAACCTTGGAAAATGGCCGAAGTAGGGTTATCAACCTGGGCAAATCCAGGTCCCCTCCTACCTTCGTGACCTCACAGGGAGCACTGCTCCACCCCTGGCTTGAGTTATGGACAATCCACAACATGGAATATGGGCCATAACTTTGCCTGGGAGCGTCGTAGGCGGACGCCAATGCTCTCATTGTGACAGTTATGAATTTAGCTACAGAACGAGGGGACTCATGACCTGTCTGCCAGTTCCCCATTGGCTGATATCACGCCTGGGGCATTTCCCAATGTCCTGCTCCCATAAAAAGGGTGTGCCGGCATCGTCCGCATGCGGAGACACCATGTTTATGGTTGCCATATTTATCGGAAATATGGCTTGCGAGATATGAACCATTTTTTACTGGAGTCGTTCTGTCTGGCTATTTCCATAGCCTTGCTAACTAGCTAGCAGCCCCCACTACAGGGTCACGGCAGGGAGTCATCCTGTGTCCATTGTCCCTAAGCCACCTAATTTCCATATCACAGGACATGGCCATGGAGGTGTAAGTGGAACACTGAGAACAAGAAGGGAGGGGGGCACTGCCAGGGAGTGATGAGGGATTATGACTGGAGTCATAATTCATCTTCATATCCCGGGATTTGCCTCACACCTCCCCCCTTTTGAGGGCGCTAGGGGGCAGCACACTCCGGTGTTCCCCCGTGCGCCCGTCCGCGACCTCTCCTTGTCGGGACAGCCCGTCTGCGTTACCGTGGTCACGGCCCCTTTTGTGGCGAATGGTGAAGTTGTATTGCTGGAGCGCAAGGCTCCATCGCAACAATCGCCCATTCGTCCCAGAGACGGTGTGCAACCAGCTGAGGGGATTGTGGTCCGTCTCCACGATGAAGTGGCGCCCGTATAGATAGGGTTGCAGACGCTGCAGGGCCCACACTATGGCCAGGCACTCCTTCTCCATCGTGGAATAGGCAACTTCCCTTGGTAACAGCTTCCTGCTCAGGTACAAGACTGGGTGCTCTTGGCTCGCAGAGTCCACCTGGCTGAGCACCGCACCGAGGCCGAAGTCACTGGCGTCGGTCTGTACTACAAACGGCCGCGTGAAGTCGGCTGCCTGTAGCACGGGCGGGCTGGACAGGGCGTCCTTTAGGGCCCGGAAGGCTGTCTCGCAGTCCATTGTCCAATCGACTGCAGAGGGCAGCTTCTTCTTGGTGAGGTCCGTCAAGGGCTTTGCCAGGCTACTATAGCATGGAACAAACCTCCTATAGTACCCAGCGCTCCCCAAGAAGGACATCACCTGCTTCTTGGTCCTGGGGGTGGGCCAGGATGCGATGGCTTCCACTTTCTCAGGCTCGGGCTTCAGTGTTCTCCCACCTACCCGGTGACCGAGGTACTGGACCTCGCTCATGGCCAGCTGACACTTTCCCGGCTTGATGTTCAAACCTGCCCGGTGGATCCGCCTGAGCACCTGTGCTAGATGCTCTAGGTGGTCCTCCCAGGTGGGACTGAAGACGGCAATGTCATCCAGGTACGCGGCCGCGTACCCTTCAAGTCCCTTGAGCAGGGTGTTGACCATCCGCTGGAAAGTGGCAGGGGCATTCCTCATCCCGAATGGCATCACCGTGGACTCGTACAGTCCAAATGGGGTAATAAAGGCAGAGCGTTCCCTGGCCTTGCGAGTCAGGGGGATCTGCCAATATCCCCGGCTCAGATCCATGATGGTCAGGTACTGAGCCCCGGCCAACTGATCGAGCAGGTCATCGATGCGTGGCATTGGGTACGCATCGGCGACCGTGACCGCATTGAGCCCCCTGTAGTCCACGCAGAACCGAGTGGTTCGGTCCTTCTTAGGGACGAGGACTACAGGCGAGGCCCAAGCGCTGTTGGATGCCTGGATCACCCCCAGCTTCAGCATCTCGTCAATCTCCTGGCGCATGTGTTGCTGCACCTCCAGGGAGACCCGATATGCTGAACGCCGGATCGGGGGATGATCCCCAGTGTCCACGTGATGGACAGCCAAGTCAGTCCTTCCGGGCTGGTTGGTAAACAACCCCCGGAAGGGGTGTAGGGTGGCCCACAGCTGGGACCGTTGGTCCTCCAAGAGCTGGTGGCCAACCTCCACATCCTCAATGGATCCGCCTGCCCTAACCTGGGCTAGCATATCCAAGAGGGTTTCCGCTTCTCCCTCCTCGGGCAGGTTGCACACGGGGAGCGCACATGCCTCCCGCTCCTGATGTGCCTTCATCATGTTCACATGGAAGGGCTTCCGCCTTCCACGGGCAGGGTCCAGGGTGACCAGGTACGTCACAGGGTTGAGCTGCTGGTACACGAGGTATGGGCCTTCCCAGGCTGCCTGAAGCTTGTCCTGTGGTACGGGGACCAGTACCCACACCTCTTGACCCACTTGGTAGGTCCTCTCACAAGCGTTCTGGTCGTACCAACGCTTCTGATCGGCCTGGGCTTGAGCCATATTGTCGTGTACCAGTTGCGTCAAGGCCTGCATTTTGTCCCGGAAGCGCATGACATACTCGATAACCGACACTCCAGGGGTGGCCAAATCCCCTTCCCAAGCCTCTTTCACCAGAGCCAGGGGGCCCCGCACACGTCGCCCGTACAGGAGCTCAAACGGTGAGAATCCTGTTGAGGCCTGTGGAACCTCCCGGTAAGCAAATAACAGGTGTGGGAGATACCGCTCCCAGTCACGCCCATGGGAGTCGACCAACATCTTAAGCATCTGCTTTAAGGTGCCATTAAACCGCTCGCACAGGCCATTAGTCTGTGGATGGTACGGGCTGGCCACCAGATGTCGCACCTGGACTTGCTTACAGAGGGCCTCCATCAGCTGGGACATGAATTGGGTCCCCCGGTCAGTGAGCATTTCCTGGGGAAAACCCACTCGGGAGAAAATCTCCAGCAATGCGGTGGCCACCTTGTCAGCCCGAATGGACGACAAGGCCACTGCTTCTGGGTACCGGGTGGCATAGTCCACTACCGTCAGTATGAAGCGTTTCCCGGAGCTGCTGGGGATGGCCAGCGGGCCGACCAGATCCACAGCCACCCTCCTGAAAGGCTCATCGATGATTGGCAGAGATACTAGTGGGGCTTTGGGGTGTGGCCCCGCCTTCCCCACTCTCTGACAGGTTTCACACGAACGGCAGTAGGCAGCCACATCGGCCCCCATTTTTGGCCAGTAGAAATGCTGGTTTAACCTGGCCTTGGTCTTAGCGATCCCTAGGTGTCCGGCCATCGGAATCTCATGTGCGATCCGCAACAACTCCGTCCGGAACGGATAGGGTACCACCAACTGTCGGTCCCTGGGCCACGCCTCCGGTGAACCCTGCTGGACCGTGGCCCGGTACAGCCGTCCTTGGTCCCAGACCACTCGCTCCGGGTCCGAGTCCGAGGGAGGCTGTGCCGCCTGCTCCTTAAGAGCTTTCAGGCTGTCGTCAGCTTCTAACGCTGCCTGAAACCCCTGACTAGATGTGGCCAGAATCGACGAGACTGTCACATCTTCAGTCAGTACCCCGGGACCTGTGTCCTGGCCTCCACCTGACTCGGCTGCCACTTGGTCAGAAGGGGAAGAGCTATCGGACCTCCGGGAGGCCCCTTGGCTTCCAGCACTCCCACTGCGGGTGACAGCGGCCACAGCCGCTGCGACCGTGGGTCGTGCCTGCTCCTCCTCCGTTCCTGACCAAGTCGCCGGTTCAGGCAGACCTACCTGGCTTCCTGACACCCCGGTTGTGGGGGAACCATGCACCGAGATCTTACCTGGGAGCACTTCCGCTCCTGGACCGGCCCCAATCTCACCTGCCTGTTCCCCTCCTGCAGCAACAGAACCCCGCTGTGAAATCTCTGGGGACCCCACATTTGCTGTGGTAGCCCCCACCCCACACACTGGTCCTCCCCCTGCAGCACCCTGCTCTCTGCTTATCCCTGCAGAGGGCAACAGATCCCAGCTCACAGGCTGGTTACTTGTAGAGGCATTGTCACACCTTTCTCTGACCCCCTCCCCTGTCACAGCTGCAGCTGTGTGTGTGTCTATGGTGTCTATGCAAGCAGAAATATCAGAGTTCACTCCCTCCTCCCTTACATCATTCATAGATAACACATTAACATTGTCCGGAGGCATGTCAGTACGGGCTGAAGGTTCAGCCCTTGGTTGGGGCCCAAACTGGGAGGTTATCTGCCCCAAATCTGTCCCAAGTAGCACGTTTGCAGGGATCCGATCAGTTACCCCCACCTCCCTCACCCCTCGCCCTGCGCCCCAGTCCACATAAATGTCAGCAACAGGCAGCGCCGGGTCAGTGCCTCCAATCCCGGAGACAGCGAGGGTTTTTCCAGGGATCAAGTCTTGGGGGGACACCATCTCAGGCCGCACCAGAGTCACCTCCGAGGCGCTGTCTCGCAGTCCTATGGTCACAGACCGGCCGACGGTGACAGGTTGGAAGCTGTCCAGGGACCTACCACCACCCCCACCCACACAATACACCTTGGGCGGCCCTTGGGACGGGGACGGAGCCGGGGCCTTGGGACGCTGAGGGCACATGGCCTTGAAGTGTCCAGGTAGGTTGCACTGGTGGCACCGTCTTGGTTCCGCCACGGGCCTGGAGAGGGGAGTTGAGGGGGACACCCCCTGCAGTCTAGGGGCAGGTGGGGCAGTCGCCGAATTCATCTTACCCCCTCTCCAGGTGCTGCTGGTGGCCGCTCTCCTGGCCTCAGGGGCCCGGTTGTTGGTGTAGTCATCGGCAAGGGCAGCTGTAGCCGTGGACCCCTTTGGCTTCTGGTCTCGGATGAACTGGCGGAGATCCTCAGGGCAGTTCCACAAGAGTTGCTCCGTGATGAACAAGTCCAGGATCTCCGGTCCGGTGGAAAGCTGCAGGCCTTGGGTCCAGTGGTCGGCAGCTCGGGCAAGTGCCCGCCGGTGGTCAGCCCAGGAGTCCTTTGGTCCCTTCTGTAGGCTCCGGAACTTCTTGCGGTAGGACTCTGGAGTGAGGTTGTACTGTTGGATCAGGGCCCGCTTGATGGTGTCGTAGCCCTGATCTGCCTCAGCAGGCAAGTCACCAAGGATATCCAGGGCCTTACCCCTTAAACGGGGGGTCAGGTATTTGGCCCACTGGTCCTTGTCCAGATGGTGCTGTAAGCAAGTCCGTTCAAAAGCAGTCAAGAAAGAGTCCAAGTCTCCATCCTTCTCCAGCACTGGGAAGTCCTCAACACGGACCTTTGGAAGTTTGGTGTCTCGAAGGTCACGTGTGGCTGATGAGGGCCGGAGCTGAGCTAGCTGCAGCTGGTAGTCACGCTCTGCCTGGCGCTCTTCACGCGCTGACTGCCGCTCCGCAGCCTCAGCCTCACGCGCTGCTTGCCGCTCTGCCCTGCGCTCTGCCAGGAGTCCCTTGTAGCCCTCCTGGTCTCCAGCCTGGAGAAGGGCCATAGCCATTTGAAGAAGGCTATCCGAGCCTCCCAGGCTCGGTGGAATGGCACGTGGTGATCTGCGGCCCGCTGCGGAGCCTGGTGATTCACTGTCCCTTGCAGAGCGGAGGGCTGGCATCTGGCTCGTTGAGGACCCTTGGGTGAGCTGCTCCTCATCTTGTCCATAATTGCCAGCTTGTGCGCTGTCCTCTGCAGAACGGTTTTCTGGCGTCGAGCTCCTGGAGGACTCGTGGGCAACCTCCTCATTACTGCCCACAGCACCGTCCTCCCTCTCTTCGGCTCCTGCTTTAGCATTGGCCAGTTGCATAGCTCTGCTCCTGGTGCCATCAGCCATTCTTGCAGACTTTTGGTCACTGACACAGAACTGACACCTGATGCCTCCACACACCTTACAGTATCTGCACTCTGACACTCTAGTGTTGAGCTAGTCTGAAGACCCCAGCAGCCACAGCTGCTGCA
This sequence comes from Anomaloglossus baeobatrachus, assembly GCF_048569485.1. Taxonomy (NCBI): domain Eukaryota; kingdom Metazoa; phylum Chordata; class Amphibia; order Anura; family Aromobatidae; genus Anomaloglossus; species Anomaloglossus baeobatrachus. The sequence goes on along the minus strand of NC_134360.1, from coordinate 14,356,565 downwards.
GGCAGTCTTTAGTGTCTGGGAGTATGGGTCTCACACTCACACACACTATTATCTCGATCCCACCGCTATGCCACCAATATGTCACAAACCACCGGGGGGGTCACTCAGAAATCCCCCGCGCTGGCTACCAGTACGTCACAATCGGGGGGTAACAAGTGGGGGTCACCCCTCCTTTATACCTCCCGACCGACAGACAGAGCACGTGACGCGCTCTCTAGCGCCCCTCTTATAGTCAGGCCAATTATGGAATTGCCCGACAATAAGCAAGGAGGCCGCTATACTACTTATGCCGATTATTGAAGGGTCCCCGGTGAGAGTAGGGTATATATTCCCCCGACCTCCGCGGGCGGAATATATAAAATCTCCCCGAATCTCACTGGCCTCCCCACAATAATCCTTGGCACAACTCGCTGCCACCAACCGCTTCACGGTAACTATTAGCCGAACACACAGACGTGGGATTCAAGATCGAGATAACAGAACAGCCCAAGATTAATTATATAATTTAATCAGCCTAAAGCACACTAGAAACTACAATATATACAATAGGGAATCTACAGAATATACATATGTCAGAGTACAGTCACAATCAAAGCATGGGTTACAAACAGGCATACACAGTTCCAGCAGTTACCTTGTTGCGTCTGGCCACAGGGGGGCGCTGTACCCAGGTTTCTAGGATCCTTCCCACAGATGTTTCCTACACGTGCCCCCAGCGAAAAGAACCTTGGAAAATGGCCGAAGTAGGGATATCAACCTGGGCAAATCCAGGTCCCCTCCTACCTTCGTGACCTCACAGGGAGCACTGCTCCACCCCTGGCTTGAGTTATGGACAATCCACAACATGGAATATGGGCCATAACTTTGCCTGGGAGCGTCGTAGGCGGACGCCAATGCTCTCATTGTGACAGTTATGAATTTAGCTACAGAACGAGGGGACTCATGACCTGTCTGCCAGTTCCCCATTGGCTGATATCACGCCTGGGGCATTTCCCAATGTCCTGCTCCCATAAAAAGGGTGTGCCGGCATCGTCCGCATGCGGAGACACCATTTTTATGGTTGCCATATTTATCGGAAATATGGCTTGCGAGATATGAACCATTTTTTACTGGAGTCGTTCTGTCTGGCTATTTCCATAGCCTTGCTAACTAGCTAGCAGCCCCCACTACAGGGTCACGGCAGGGAGTCATCCTGTGTCCATTGTCCCTAAGCCACCTAATTTCCATATCACAGGACATGGCCATGGAGGTGTAAGTGGAACACTGAGAACAAGAAGGGAGGGGGGCACTGCCAGGGAGTGATGAGGGATTATGACTGGAGTCATAATTCATCTTCATATCCCGGGATTTGCCTCACATTTGGGTTCACTCATCTCTATTTATAGCAATACCCGGTACAGTACATAACAGTGCCAAACTCTGTACTAACTCCCGTGCAGCGATAAGTGCATGTCAAAAATGTGTCTCCACTCCCCATGAATACCATCCACAGGGTCACCATGAGTGTAAGGAACACTGTATATATACATATACCCAGAGCCGGTGTTATGGGGGGAGGGCAGACTGCGCCCCCTGCTTCTGCAGCCCATCTATACAGTGCACAGAGGATGTATGGCATTACAGTGAATAATGCTGTACATGCCCTGCAGTCCCATATACCTGCCCATCTCTCACAATGATTTTCTTTACAAGCTTCAGCAAGTTCCAAAGTAACAGCTAGAGGGCGCTCACATGTAACTTACTGCTTCTGCACATCCAGTGTAGGAGGATGGGTCATCTGAAAGCTGAATGTCTATTAGAGCGAGCAATGCTCCACACTGTCAGGTTAGGAAGACAATGGAGTGCTCATATACAAAAAACAATAAAGTGGTTGGCGCGTCTCAATTGTTCCTCCTGGCACAGTTGTACAAATCTTCAACAGAGCAATGGTGGACACACGTCGATGGTGCAATGATCTTTCCTGTGCTGTTTCTTACCCCATCACTGCATGTGCATAAAATAAAGATGATTTTTATGGATAACAAGCAGGTGGGTGACCTCCGTGGATTATTTCCTATAAGTAGAAAAGACGGTGAAATACATGCACCCTGCTGGGCAGCTAGGGAGGATTTCTCCTGCACCCTCCTGGGCATTGATGGAGGGTTTCTCCTGCACCCTCCTGGGCAGCTAGGGAGGATTTCTCCTGCACCCTCCTGGGCAGCTAGGGAGGGTTTCCCTGCACCCTCCTTGGCAGTTAGGAGAGTTTCTCCTGCACCCTCCTGGGCAGTTAGGGAGGGTTTCTCCTGCACCCTCCTGGGCAGCTAGGGAGGGTTTCTCCTGCACCCTCCTGGACAGATAGAGAGGGTTTCTCCTGCACCCTCCTGGGCAGTTAGGGAGGATTTCTCCTGCATCCTCCTGAGCAGCTAGGGAGGATTTCTCCTGCATCCTCCTGGACAGATAGGGAGGGTTTCCCCTGCACCCTCCTGGGCAGTTAGGGAAGGTTTTTCCTGTACCCTCCTGGGCAGTTAGGGAGGGTTTTTCCTGCACCCTCCTGGGCAGTTAGGGAGGGTTTCTCCTGCACCCTCCTGGGCAGTTAGGGAGGGTTTTCCTGCACACTCCTGGGCAGTTAGGGAAGGTTTTTCCTTCACCCTCCTGGGCAGTTAGGGAGGGTTTCTCCTGCACCCTCCTGGGCAGTTAGGGAGGGTTTCTCCTGCACTCTTCTGGGCAGTTAGGGAGGGTTTTTCCTGCACCCTCCTGGGCAGTTAGGGAGGGTTTTTCCTGCACCCTCCTGGGCAGTTAGGGAGGGTTTCTCCTGCACCCTCCTGGGCAGTTAGGGAGGGTTTTTCCTGCACCCTCCTGGGCAGTTAGGGAAGGTTTTTCCTGCACCCTCCTGGGCAGTTAGGGAGGGTTTCTCCTGCAGCCTCCTTGGCAGTTAGGGAGGGTTGCTCCTGCACCCTCCTGGGGAGCTAGGGAGGGTTGCTCCTGCACCCTCCTGGGGAGCTAGGGAGGGTTTCTCCTGCACCCTCCTGGGCATTTAGGGAGGGTTTCTCCTGCACCCTCCTGGGCAGTTAGGGAGGGTTTCTCCTGCACCCTCCTGGGCAATTACGGCGGGTTTCTCCTGCACCCTCCTGGGCAGTTAGAGAGGGTGTCTCCTGCACCCTCCTGGGCAGCTAGGGAGGGTTTCTCCTGCCTATTTTGCCTCCCCTTTGTACCATCCCTGGTTAGCAGCCTATTAGGCAGATAGTTTGTAGCCTATAATTCCTTCGAATGTGTCTTATACATTAATATACTTACCGGAACTACTGTAAAAAGTCGATTCTTAATCTTGCAGGTCTGATATTTTATGCATTTAGAGGTTAGAAGATCAAACATCTTGCGCGTCTCGGCTCGTGAAGTCCTCGCACGCTGTTCGGAGACTCGTCACACTGTTCTTTAGACTTTCCTAGTGCGGGAAGTTCTCGTCTCCCATTGATGAGCTCCGTGCTCTTCTTTTACCTTTTGTATCTCAGTTTTCTCTAAAGATGTTTTTAGATCTTTTTATTTCTTATTGCTATACCTTTTTACCTTTTCATTTTTCTTATTATTTATAGCAAAGCTTCATAAAAGAACTATTCACATGTTAACACCAGGAAAGGGAATAGATTACAATTGAAAACTGGAAACATTCCTTTAAATGTTGTATCTAGGGGAAAAAGCTTTTAATCATCAGTTCCTGATTTCTTTCAAGATATGGAGTTTAGATACTTTGTTACATACAGTCAGAAAGTCTAATAGAGGGACGGGCGGTTGTTCAGGACCCTCATTAGGGGTTTTTCTAGATTGAGAATATTAATAGCATATTCTTAGTATGGGCAGGTGCTTAGAGTCAAACCCCCCCAGCAATTGGATCTCGATGGCCTGGAAAATCCCTTTAAATCAGCCAAAAAGAACATATAAATATAGGACTTCAGAATTCTCATTCTCTTTGCTGGGAGAAGGAAAGACATGCAGATTTGGGCGACAAACTGCACCAAAAACCGCCGCAAAAATGCATAAAAAAATGCAGCATGTGCACAAGGCCTTAAAAGATTCACATTCTGATGAAGCTATAGTATGATATACGGTAGGTATTTTGGGATACAATCAGACTAAAAGGAATTAATCAGACATTACCTCTATGGTAGGGAACAGCTTCTGGAGAAACTAATAATTTTATATAGGATTAGTCCCCTATATAATACTATGTATATTTTAAAGAGGACCTGTCCCTTTTCTCAAAAAAATTAGTTTATTAAAATCCCTGAGCTCCCCTGATTCTGCCATTTTTTTCCGTTTTGTTCTGTGTTGTTCCATTGTAGAGATATTCACATTTGTTGCTTTTGGAGCACAGTCTGTGAAATCTCTGCTTATAGTGCAACAGGGAATTACTTTAGGCTTTTTTTGGAGGTGTGCGCTTTCACCCCTTTCTTCCAAATGCTGCCAATCACTGGTCTTAGCAGTTTGTTGGAGAGAGGGGTGAAAGCGCACGTCTCCAAAAAAGTAATTAAAGGCTAAAGTAAGTAAAGTCTAAAGTAATTCCCTATTGCACTACAAGCAGAGATTTCTCATAATGTGCTCCAAAAGATACAAATGTGAATATCTCTGCAATGGAGCGACGCAGCACAAAACGGAAAAAAGTGGCAGAATCAGGAGAGCTCAGGGATTCTTGCAAGGTACTGTATATAACTCAGTTTATTGGCACAAGTGACAGGTTCTCTTTTAGCATGTCCTTTCATTTTTAAGACATGATCTTTTTTGTTTGTATTTCCTTTTAATTTGTTTTATATATCACACATTATTATTATTAAGATGCTCTCCATTACTCCGACGATTGTATTTTATTTGTAGGAGATTTGAGCTGCGTTTAGCCAGCAGCCTGCATCCTATCTGCTACGTCCCATGAATAAATCAAACCTGGGTTGCTGTTCAATAAATGTCGCAGTCGATACAATGCAGAAATAGTATCTGTCTGGTATTTCCCTTACATTTATTAATGTGTTGGCATTCAGCAATCTGTTACCTGTGCTTTGGCATTGCTCTGCACATTTATCCTGTTTCGTGCTTTGCCCCAGAGTTTTCCAGCATTTTATTAAGTTACCGTCAATACTTGGGACTACTGGTATGGAGAGTTATCGGCATCCTTCAATTACGTAGCATATGACTTGCTTTTTCAAAGATTTGCTTAGCATTCATGCAGAACGCAATATTAAAGGGTGCCAAGACCATGCTATGATACAGTGATTTAAGGGTTTAAAGGAAATTAATCTTTTACCTTCTCAAAAATGGGTTTGTTACATGTATGTTCCAAAATGACAAATCATCTATGTAACTTCCATAGTACAAAAGTGTGGTTGACTAATTTTTTTTTGTAAAAATGGGGCAAATTTGCTGCAAATGTTGCCTTTTGCCATACACAATAGATTATCAATGACTTTTCGGGAAGTCTTCGGAACGCTACTACTTTAAGGCTATGTGCGCATGCTGAGTATTTGGTTGTAGAAATTTTCTGCACCATTTCTGCATCTCTTGGCAGGAACAATGTTGCAATTTTTGCAGCGTTTTCAGTGGATTTTTCCAATGCGTTTTTCATGCATTCTGGGGTGGAAAAACGCTGCAAAAATGCTGAACGAAAAGACATTATCTGCAAGGGGAAAAAAGCTACTTGTACAAAACTTCAGGATCCTCATTGACTTTGCTTGCATAAGGATTTGCATGCAGATTTGTACCAAAACTGCACTAAAAAGTGCAATAAAAAGCCACTGTGTGCACAAAGCCTAATCTGCTGCAGATTTTCCTGTGCCTTGTCCATCAGTATTACTCTACCTAGCAGACCCATTTAAGTAATGAAGATTCTAAGGTTTTTTTTATTAACAAGAATGTTTTTTTGGTTCCGGCAGACTCCTACGGCAATGTCAAGAGCTTCATGCAATCAATTATGTGTGAGAACAGCCTGACTTAGTAAATTCGCTTTTCTAAGTAATGGTACTTGATCCTGAACTCTTGAAATCAGTATCATTTAACCTTTTCATGACATTGACATTTTATTCGGCTTCTACCTGACTGGATAATTGATGTATTCCGCTTGTGTTTCTTCTAGGTTGCCTTTGCTTGGAGGGTCTTCATAATGAAAAAAGAACAATGACATCTCACGCAGATCTCTAGATGCCGAGATAGACGTCGTAATCCTCCTTTTAATATTATTCCTAATCAGTTTTCCTGTCTGGTACTACAACACAGCACAGCTATGTATGGAAGTGCTCGTACAATCACTAATTTGGAAGGCAGTCCTTCCAGATCGCCTCGTTTGCCAAGATCACCTCGATTGGGTCATAGACGAACAAGCAGTGGAGGGGGAGCAGGTAAAACACTGTCAATGGAGAACATTCAGTCTCTTAATGCAGCCTATGCAACTTCTGGACCCATGTACTTGAGTGACCATGAGGGTGTTGCGTCTACAACTTTCCCGAAAGGAACCATGACTCTTGGAAGGGCTACTAATAGAGCTGTCTATGGTGGAAGAGTCACAGCCATGGGAAGCAGTCCAAATATTGCCTCTGCTGGTCTTTCACACACAGATGTCTTGTCCTACACCGACCATATAGGCTTGACCAGCTCTGCTCACCATCACCACCACCATCATCACCAGGTTCCTTCTATGCTAAGACAGGTGAGGGACAACACCATGCTTGATCTTCAGGTTCAACTGAAGGACCTACAGAGGGAAAACGAGCTGCTAAGAAAAGAGCTGGACATTAAGGACAGCAAACTTGGATCTTCCATGAACAGTATTAAAACATTTTGGAGCCCAGAACTCAAGAAGGAAAGAGTCCTTCGAAAGGAGGAGGCTGCAAGGATGTCCGTTCTGAAGGAGCAAATGAGGGTGTCTCATGAGGAAAATCAGGTATTCCTGTTGAAAAGTCATTTTTGAGATTTCATTTGGAGTAAAGATACATTTTCACTTATGTTAGCTGTAAGATACCTTATAATTAATTTTTTGGGATAGAAAAGTGTAAATAGTGACAGCCTTAAAATTTACTTGAAGAAGTTGTTTGATGTTAAACTGCGTGAAATTAACTCCTTGCATAATTATTATAAAATCCGCTTTCTTGCTGAAGACCATCGTCCATAAACCAGAACTATAGAAATAATGCTTACTAGGAGTTCTCAGTAGTTGCCCAGAGGGGCATCTTATTTTTTTTTCATCTTTTTATTTAAGGGGAAAGTCTAACTTTACAATCATGTTTTCCATTTGCATTGTTTTGTGTCTACAGCTCCTATTAAAGGGAATCTGTCAGCAGGTTTTTGCTACCTCATCTGAGAGCAGCATAATGTAGGCAAAGAGATCCTGATTCCAACGATGTGTCACTTAGTTTACTGGGTGCTGAGCTTGTGGCACAATCAGAGATTTTAGATGTAGCAATGCAGCAGAGCTGAGGAAGCTAACTCCGCCCACACCAGGCTCTGTATATACAAAGTCAACAGCCAATGAGCTGCTTATGACAGGGGAGGACATGCTGGGCTACTGGCATGCTGGTGACTATAATGGAACTGGATAGGGACCCCTAAGCTGACTCTCAGATTAGGTAGGACCCTGAGCTGATCCTCGACCCAGAGGTACACTCGATGGTAGGGAGGTCTGGGCTCCCAGCGTGTCCCTATCTCCTGTCCAAGACCTTGATGTAACACCCTCCACACCCACTACTCAAGGGCCAGGACACTAGTCACAAATCCCCACTGAAAAGAACACAGGCAGGGGGGACAACAAAACTCACACACACTAAAGCAAACACCAGGGGGACTACCAGGGGGACTTCAAAAGATGCCTGGAAAGTAAATAACACAGGGTACATACACACCAACCAAAAGAAGACAACAGCAACAATAGTGGCAAACACCTCCTTCCAGCTCAAGACCAAGCTCCAGAAAGAAATCTGAATAACCGGCACCCTCTGCTGGGAGAAAAGGGTATATATCCAGGTTGGGAGTGGTCATCAGTGAAAACACCTAATCGAGGGTAATGAGCTTGCTGCTAGCAAGAAAACTGACATTAACCCCGTGCATGCCAAAAGGAAAAAAGGTGTTTAACGTGAAGAGCCTCAGATGGTAAAAAGAGACTCAGAGCCTGAGCCTCTAAAACGGAGACAACTGTGACAGCTACATGCTGCAGCTGATGTAGTCTGAGCAATGATAATCTCCTGGTGCTAAAACAATGATTAGAGTATACAACAGCAGGGAGCTTGATAAGAGACACATAGCTGAAATCTGTGTTTAAACCCCTACAGCATGCTGCTTTTAGATTACATAGCAAAAAGCTGCTGACAGATTTCTTTTAAGATCCATTTGTGCCTCTTGTAACAATCCCTTTGTGATCTGATCCTGCAGGCATGATCCCTGCCACCTGTGTTTTATGTCTTACTAATCTATCAAATGCATTTTATTAGGAAGTATAAGGAAAAAATGTGACTTTTGGAATGGAGTGTCACTACAGCATCATATTGCAGAATAACCCCATATAATGTTTGTAGACTGTAACTTTGGAGATGCATAGGTCTGAATGGCAACTGCAAACACAAAAACAAGTATCAGAATTGTTTGCAAAGTTACTTACTTTTTTTTAGGTATTGGGACAAAAAAGAAGATTCCAATAATAAATAGGACCAATCACCAAGTCAAAGGTGGCAGATGTTTACTCTGTGTTATTTCCACTGTTCCTTTGAGTGTGGAAATATTTGTATTCTTAAAAATGTCATACGGTTCTAGAGTTATGAGCCTTTCAAATTGATGCTATGTTTTATGGTTTTTTTATACAAGTGGGCGTTGTTTATATGATCCTCGGAGGCGTGTCTTCCGGCTGATCTGCATAATTAACCCGTAAGACACGCCCCTTGTTAAAACTAACTTAAAAGTTAAGCCTAAATTAAAAGGCCCTTAATATCTTGACCCGTATGGCAGATTAAGAAAAAAAATATAAATAAAAAAGAGGAATAGTAAGGGGAGCAGTTGGAATAAAATAACAGCAGCAAATGGCCACATCTGTCCTGGTGACAAATCCTCATGGAATAATTTATTTTTAAAGGCCGTGAATGCTTTAAAATATAAGAAATATTGTATTTAATCCCTGCTGATCCAGGACGTACACTGTCTGAGACCCCCTTCACACGCACGTGAAAAAAACGAACCGTTTTTTCACGTACGTATTAAAGGGGTGGTTTGCTCCCCGTGTGCCGTGTTTGTGGCACATGCGTGTTCTCCGTGTGTTAGACGTAATAACACACGGAGAACGGAAAGCCCCGCCTTACCTGATTCTTCCGGAGCTGTCTGTGGTGCTGAATGACAGTGTCCGGCACAGGCCACGCCCTGCTGACGCTGCTTCCGGCCCCCAGTGAAGAAGATGCGTTGTTCAAATTCATTGGGGGTCGGATGCAGGTGACAGCCGCGGCAGAGACTGCAGGGCTGGTGGAGGTGAGTACGTGTTTTTTTATTTTTAAATTGACACGTGTGTTTCTCCGGCGCGTGTCACGTGGGCCCGCATCCACACTACATCCGTGTGGTACGGGTGCAGGCCGTATGACACCCGTGCTGCTGGAGAATAACGGATATGCCTCCGTATGGAGCACACGGGCTCACATCTGCTCCACACTGAGGCACGGGAAAATGGCTGCACACGTGCGTGCACATAAACCCATTGATTTTAATGGGTTTATGTGTGCCCGTGTCTCCGGTACATGCGGGCACCGACCTAGCACGTACCGGAGGTACGTGCGTGTGAAGGGGGCCTAAGCATGTGCCAGCTGCAGGCAGTCACTAACCTCAACGGTCACATCTGCATGCATAGCAAGTGACCACTAAGGACAGTGTATGGGTAAAAAGATAATTTCTGAATTTCCAAAGTATCATTTGCTTTCACTTAAATGATCGGGTAGAAGATGTGGTGACAAAAAAAAGATGATGTAAAAAAAAACAAACCTGTAATGGCAAGAAATGCTTTAACTTTAAAAACAAACGTTGCAAACCATTTAATTGCATGAGAAGCCTCCAAACGCTGATGCTTCTCATGCAATTAAATGGTTTGTAACATTTGTTTGTTTGTTTTTAAAGTTAAAGCATTTCTCGCCATTACAATTTTTTTTTTTTTACATCATCTTTTTTTTTTGTTACCACATCTTCTACCTGATCGTTTAAATAAAAGCAAATGATACATTAGTAAATGAGAAATTATCTTTATATCCACATACAAAAAATTGCATTTCTATATGATCAATCAATTTGCCTGATGGCGGTGTATCAATCCCTTCCTGGAAATCCGGATAGAAAATAACAAACCTATCTGTAACTGCCCAGCACTGGACGCTCCTTCTCGCCTTATAAGATGAATTAGGCACTTATTTCTTAGCTTTTCTTCTTTTCCCTTTATAAATATATTTTTGGCATCAGATTCATCAGGGTATGAACAATGAATGAATTTGGAGCTTACCCTATTTATACCCTTTTGTCATTTTCATTCTTTTACTCTGCGATGCACTAATTAGCGGCTTTTGTAATTTATGATAACAAACCATAAATCAGGTTATAGGGTAATACATCACTGTGAACTAGTTATTGTTAATACATTATTTTTTTTATGCATTTAAAATGGGTTATGTTCAGGCCGTAAATTGCTCTTTGTATAGTTCTTACCTGGTGAAGTGAAGGTTGCTTGTAGAAAGGGTTTAGGTCAGTTTTTAATGCCAGCCCTCAATTTTAGGAGCGCAATTAACCCCAATCCAACATAGTCACTATACTTCAGGTCAGAAATCTTCACCACCTATGTGTCACACAGAGTTTTATACAAACTTTGCCGACTGTCATGGTGGCGCAGGCTTTGGTCACATTGCAGATTATGACACTGTCTCAGATCAACACAGGCAGACTCGGACGTCAACCTGCTGTGTACTAATTCATAGGCAGGCTAGCGAGAGTTAATTTCTACTAGTTTACTTGTTAGGTTCCTTTGATCACATATTGTGGGGAGGTTAATCACATCTGCTTCACTCCTATTTATGCTGGTTGGAATCTTCTACCTATGCCAGCTATAGCTTCTATGTTAGCATTCGTGTCCCAGATTTTCTGGTGAAAGTTGTGCTTATTGCATGTTATGGTTGTGGAGTTTACCCCTGTTGTTTTCTAGCAACTCTTGTCTTTCCTCTTGAATATCTTATTGTTTTATCCTATGTGTGTTGTGTGTGTGCTGTGCCACAGAGTTTTGTTTTTCCCTTGTTTGTCTATATCTGTAATTTCCATTACATTGCTGTCCGATCCCTCCTTGGAGGAAGGGGGAGGATGAATCAGATCAGGACTAGTCAGGAGCAGGGCCAGGATGGATCCTCATGCATCCCCACCATTAGGCGTATCCCTAAGAATAGGGAAAGCATAGGGCCCCCTAGCTTGAGGGACATCTTAGGGGCCCAGTTTTCCGCTATCCCAGAGTCATTGTGGCACTATGATATGGGTTTGCAGTGCACAGACGAGCCAAAAGATGTACAAGATGTATTAAAAGATGTTCACCGCTTTCTAAATTTGGAGTGTCTAAAGCGGGCTTTACACGCTGCGACATCGCTAATGCGGAGTCGTTGGGGTCACGGAATTTGTGACGCACATCCGGCCGCATTAGCGGTGCCGTTGCGTGTGACACCGATAAGCGATTTTGCATCGTTGCAAAAACGTGCAAAATCGCTAATCGGCGACATGGGGGTCCATTCTTAAAAATCGTTACTGCAGCAGTAACGAAGCTGTTCCTTGTTCCTGCGGCAGCACACATCGCTGCGTGTGACACCGCAGGAACGAGGAAGCTCCCCTTACCTGCCTCCCGGCCGCTACGCGGAAGGAAGGAGGTGGGCGGGATGTTACGTCCCGCTCAGCTCCGCCCCTCCGCTTCTATTGGGCGGCGGTTCAGTGACGTTTCAGTGACGTCGCTGTGACGCCGCACGGACCGCCCCCTTAGATAGGAGGCGGTTCGCCGGTCACAGCGACGTCGCCGGACAGGTAAGTATGTGTGACGGCTGTTGTGCGACACGGGCAGCGATTTGCCCGTGTCGCGCAACAGATGGGGGCGGGTACCCACACTAGTGATATCTGGACCGATATCGCAGTGTGTAAAGTAGCCTTTACTCTGGCAGGAATTTGATCAAGACTGGTGTATGGAACAGTACTTTTTATAGAGTACTCTAAATTAAAATAATTGCAATAATAAGTATAATGGTGAAATTGCTTGTCAGCAGTCATTGCTCGTTGCAGAGATTGAAGACATATCACTAAAGGGTCTGACCTCTGTGATCTCAGGGCATCATCTCTAGCTTTAATTTGGAAGCCACATAATCAATGTCCATCCATCTGCTCTCTTAAAAAAAGCATATAACATATCATACAGCAGCTGGTGCTGTCCCATTGATGCTGTGTCATTGACTGGATCGCAACAGTTGGACATTAATCAATTACTGCTCCTAATTTAAGACTTCTCATGTCGTCATGTCCTTCAATTTTATCCATGCTGGAGGTGAATTCTCTGGCCCTAGAATCCTGCTGCCTTCACTAGCTCTCATGTATCAACACAACTTCATTCCTGGAGTAATTTTTCCTTACAGACCATGACCGATCTCCCCTCTACTACGCTGACAGTCACTGATGCTGAGAGGTATGCGGCCATCACCAACACCATGATTCCAGAATATATCTTGTGATCTCTACTTTCTCTACAGTAATACATCACTTATATGATTTACCCCATCTCTTGCAGACAGCCTCATGTCTGTCCGCCTCTATATCTATACTCTAACACACTACACCGTGTGCAGAATTATTTGGCAAATGAGTATTTTGATCACATGATACTTGTTATACATGTCGTCCTACTCCAAGCTGTATAGGCTGAGACCCAACTACCAATGAAGTAACTCAGGGGATGTGCCTCTCTGTAATGAGGAGGGGTGCAGTGTAATGACATCAACACCCTATATAAGGGGGGCTTAATTATTAGGCAACTTCCTTTCCTTTGGCAAAATGGGTCAGAAGAGAGATGTGACGGGCTCTGAAAAGTCCATATTGTGCGATGTCTTGCAGAGGGATGCAGCACTCTTGAAATTGCCAAACTTTTGAAGTATGATCACCGAACAATCAAGCTTTTCATGGCAAATAGCCAACAGGGTCACAAGAAGCGTGTTGGGCAAAAAAGGCACAAAATAACTGCCCATGAATTGAGGAAAATCAAGCGTGAAGCTGCCAAGATGCTATTTGCCACCAGTTTGGCCATATTTCAGAGCTGCAACGTTACTGGAGTATCAAAAAGCACAAGGTGTGCCATACTCAGGGACATGGCCAAGGTAAGGAAGGCTGAAAACCACCACCTCTGAACAAGAAACATAAGATAAAACTTCAAGACTGGGCCAAGAAATATCTGAAGACTGATTTTTCAAAGGTTTTATGGACTGATGAAATGAGAGTGACTCTTGATGGGCCAGATGGATGGGCCAGAGGCTGGATCAGTAAAGGGCAGAGAGCTCCACTCCGACTCAGACGCCAGCAAGGTGGAGGTGGGCACTGGTATGGGCTGGGATCATCAAAGATCAACTTGTGGGACCTTTTCGGGTTGAGGATGGAGGAAGCTCAACTCTCAGACCTGCTGCAAGTTTCTGGAAGACAACTTCTTCAAGCAGTGGTACAGGAAGAAGTCGGTATCGTTCAAGAAAAACATGATTTTCATGCAGGACAGTGCTCCATCACATGCATCCAACTACTCCACACCGTGGCTGGCCAGTAAAGGTCTAAAAGATGAAAAATAATGACATGACCCCCTTGTCACCTGATCTGAACCCCATAGAGAACCTGTTGTCCCTCATAAAATGTGAGATCCACAGAGAGGGAAAACAGTGCACCTCTGGGAGCAGTGTCTGGAGGCTGTGGTGGCTGCTGCTCGCAATGTTGATCGTAAACAGATCAAGTAATGACAGAATCTATGGCTGGTCGGCTGCTGAGTGTCATCAGAAAGAAAGGGGGCTATATTGGGCACTCATTTTTTTGGGTTTTGTTTTTGACAGAGTGAGCACTCCTGGAGTGGACAGATATAGCTGCCGGTCAAACAACTGGCCAAACCATTGATCAGTCATCGAGTCGTAGAATGTTAGGGGCACTTTGCACACTACGACATCGCAGGTGCGATGTCGGAGGGGTCATGTCGAAAGTGACGCACTTCCGGCGTCACACTCGACATCGTAGTGTGTAAATCCTAGATGATACGATTAACGAGTGCAAAATCGTCGTAATCATATCATCGGTGTAATGTCTGGGAATTCCATAATTACGTGACTGCGACAGGTACGATGTTGTTCCTCGTTCCTGCGGCAGCATACATCGCTGTGTGTGAAGCCGCAGGAGCGAGGAACATCTCCTACCTGCGTCCTGCAGCTCACGCCGGCTATGCGGAAGGAAGAAGGTGGGCGGGATGTTTACGTCCCGCTCACCTCCGCCCCTCCGCTTCTATTGGCCGCCTGGCGTGTGACGTCGCTATGACTCCGCGCGACCCGCCCCCTTAATAAGGAGGCGGGTTGCCGGCCAGATCGACATCGCAAGGCAGGTGAGTCCATTTGAAGCTGCCGTAGCGATAATGTTCGCTACGGCAGCTATCACAAGAGATCGCTGCTGCGACGGGGGCGGGGACTATCACGCTTGGCATCGCAAGCATCGGCTTGCGATGTCGTTGTGTGCAAAGTGCCCCTTAGAGTTGGAAGGTTCCTCCAGGGTCATCGTGTCCAACCCCCGGCTCAAAGCAGGATTTACTAAACCATCTCAGGCAGATGTCTGTCCAGTCTCTTTTTGAAGACGTCCATTGAAGGAGACCTCACCACCTCTCGTGGCCGCCTGTCCCACTCGTTGATCTCCTCACTGTCAAAAACTTTTTTCAAATATCTAATCTGTATCTTCTCCTTTTCAGTTGCTTCTTGTGTTTCCATGTGTAAATGAGAATAAGGATGATCCCTGTACACTGTGACAGCCCTTCAGATATTTGTAGGCAGATATTAAGTCTCCTCTTAGCCTTCTTTTTTGCAAGTTTAATATTCCCAGAAACTTCAACATGTAGCGCCCAGCTCCAGCCTAGCATCCCCGCACGCTCCCGCTCCCAGTCTCCAGAGGGGGCACCCCTCTCCTCACCTGTCCCCTGGTGCAATGTGCTCCGTGCTCGGCCCCAGCGCGTCATCCTGGCTGTCTCCCACTCCCAGGCCTTGGCGGGGTTTCCGCTCTACTCTCCTGCCCGACGCTTTCACGCTCCCCTCTCCTGCCCCGTGGTCTGTAACGGCTTCTCCTTCCTTCAAGTCCACGCGCAGGCCTTCAGTGATTACTCGTAGGGTGCACCTGCAGACACGCCCCCTTTCTTAAAGGGCCGGCGTCCCATTACCCGAAGAGATTCCTGTGGTCACCTATTATCATAAGGTATTTAAGACCGTCTTCCCGTAGAGCGCCTGAGCAACATTGCCTATTGTGCTTTGCTAGTTCTCAGGTCTCTGTATGTTACTGTGTGTCGTCCTGCTAGTGAGTCCTTGTAACCAGTCTTGTGTGCCTAATCTCTATCTTGTCCTAGAACCTGCTCCCTGCTACTACCTCTGTGCTGGCTCGTCTGCGCTGCTACCTCCGTGCTGCCACGTCTGAGCTGCTACCTCCATTCTGCCACGTCAGAACTATCACCTCCATGCAGCCAAGTCCGATCTCCCACGACCGTGCTGCCACACCCTTGCACACCAGCATCGGATATTAACAGACTCAACCCTTCCTTAAGAGATGGTCCCTGGCTGCCGTGCATTTAGGCCTTCTGTTGGTGCTGCACTCAGTCCCTGTATAGGGGTTCTCTGCTGGTTGCTCCTTCAGCGGAGTCCGGTGCACAATCCAGTGGGTCCACCCACCGAACACTCACTGCCCCTCGGCGTCCATAACACAACCGTTCCTCGTAGGACAAAGTTTGCAGACTGGTCACCATCCTGATAGCTCTTCTCTGTACTTGCTTCAGTTATCAATTGGGAAGGTAGATGTATAAAGCAAAGAGATCTGACACCACTAGGAGCAATGTGTTGTCAGATCTTTGTAAGAGCAGCAGAACAGACGGCTATAAGTTAGACTTTACAACAGCAAGATAGTTGATTTTTTTTTTTTTTAATGAAGACTATTTAGAAAGCTTCAGAATTTTGCATTTGGGGAACAAGTGAACACTTACAGAAGTCATTGCAAAAGTGTCCATATGCTTTGTTATGTGATGTGTGTGGCGAGTTGTCATGAGGACGTAAATAGGGCGTCCTGGGGATATAACGTGTGTGTGTTTTTTCCTGAATTGAAGATGCTATTGTCCAGAGACGTAGGGATGTGACGACTGGGGAGATAGATCTAATTAACACAGGCAGTCCGATTTCACTAACCCCAATGTAGATCTCCAAATATGAAGATGTCATGAATCATAGATGTGTGGGGTAAAGACTTTAGAGAAAAAAAGAAAGCATGCGGCGACTTGTTGAGCCAGGGTTGTCATGGGGTACAGGGATTTGGTGCAGACGAGGTTGTCATGACAAAGTAAGATGTGACAACTGCGATCCCCTGTGTATGCAAAGTGCTGTGCCGTATGCAGCTGCTAATAGCTACTAAAAGCTCAGAGCAGTCATATAAAAGATGAAAAGACGCCAGAGATATCCCACAATCACATACACAGCGTAGGATAACGCCGGCATATATTGCAGCTGGTGTATAAGTGGATCACATGAACGGAAAATGTCTTCTGGAGCTTCTTGGATGGTAAGTTTGTATCTCACTCGAACTTATCCACTGCAGAATATGAACGACGGGGAAAAGGTGGCACACTAGACGTAACGTGGGGCTAGCATGTCTTGTTATGCTTCTTTTCTATTCTTCTGAGTTATTGTTCTTTTCTATTGTTCTTCTTGTTAATGTTCTTCTCGTTATTGTTCTTTTCTATTGCTCTTCTTGTTATTGTTCTTTTCTATTGTTCTTCTTGTTATTGTTCTTTTCTATTGTTCTTCTCGTTATTGTTCTTTTCTATTCTTCTTCTCGTTATTGTTCTTTTCTATTGTTCTTGTTATTGTTCTTTTCTATTGCTCTTCTTGTTATTGTTCTTTTCTATTGTTCTTCTCAATCTTGTTATTTTCTATTGTTCTTCTCGTTATTGTTCTTTTCTATTGTTCTTCTTCTCGTTATTGTTCTTTTCTATTGTTCTTCTCGTTATTGTTCTTTTCTATTGTTCTTCTCGTTATTGTTCTTTTCTATTGTTCTTCTTCTCGTTATTGTTCTTTTCTATTGTTCTTCTCGTTATTGTTCTTTTCTATTGTTCTTCTCGTTATTGTTCTTTTCTATTGTTCTTCTTCTCGTTATTGTTCTTTTCTATTCTTCTTCTCGTTATTTTTCTTTTCTATTCTTCTTCTCGTTATTGTTCTTTTCTATTGTTCTTCTCGTTATTGTTCTTTTCTATTGTTCTTCTCGTTATTGTTCTTTTCTATTCTTCTCATTATTGTTCTTTTCTATTCTTCTTCTCGTTATTGTTCTTTTCTATTCTTCTTGTTATTTTTCCTTTCTAACTTTGGGTAATATTATTCTTACTTTTTAATGACAATTCAATAAGAGATCCATTTATTATACATTTTTATCATGTAAAATATAAGTATTATTTTAGTTTCTCATCAAAGAACCCTGAGTGTTTATCCAGCCTGCCAGATATCACATACACGGGTTTGTCACAGTTTATCTCCAGTGTATCTCAGGCCATTGCCAACACAGATTAACAATGTTTCTGAGTGATGCTAATCTGTCACTGACCCGATCTTGTTAGGTAGCAACTGACCAGGGATAGAAGGTAATGGGGGACAAGGGGCACAAGGTTTGTGCTCTTGGCTTTGCCTTGTGCATCGGCCCTTGGTGTTTTGTGGCCCCGTTGGGAGTGATGACCTCAGGAACACTAGTACCAACTGCATTATGGCCAGTATTATACTTAGTATTGGAAGCATGCTGATAATAATTACTACACCTCATTGTTTGGCCACCTTCTTTGTTTCGACATTGTTTCCATGTTTTTAGATCATCAGCAAAGTCTGAGATG
This sequence comes from Anomaloglossus baeobatrachus, assembly GCF_048569485.1. NCBI lineage: Eukaryota > Metazoa > Chordata > Amphibia > Anura > Aromobatidae > Anomaloglossus > Anomaloglossus baeobatrachus. The sequence continues at coordinate 14,338,450 of NC_134360.1, read as the reverse complement.
CAACTTATATGTTACACTATAGCTCTTTACAAATTAGTGGAACCCTGGTAATTAGAAGTTATTTAATAAGAATGTTTAGAATAATAATATACGCTGAACAAAAATATTGATACAACACTTTTGTTTTTGCTCCCATTTTTCATGATCTAAGACTTTTTCTATGTAAAAAAAAGGCCTTTTTATCTCAAGTATTGTTCACAAATTTGTCGAAATCTGTGTTAGGCCTCCGTTACACATCCATACCAAACGTTCGTGTTTTGCACGTTCCATGGTGAAGGTGCGTGTGTTCGTGTGTGTGTTCTACGTGTGCTTTTTGTCAGGCTACCACTAGGTGGCGCTGGGATTCAGGTGTGCAACTACTCCTGAGTGCCATAATTCAGAAGCCCACTAGGGGTTGCACACACAGCTTAGGGATAATCAAACTGAAAGGGTCAATACCAGGATGTCACGTCTGTACCAGGGAGGAAACAAGCTGAAGTCAAGAAACAGAGTCGAAATCGGATGGCGGGAACACAATTGAACACCGAGGAGTGGGTGGAGGACACAGAGCAGAACCAGAGGGAAGGTCGGGCAGGACAGACGGAAAACAGAAGAGGCAGGAGGGACAAACGTCGGGCAGGACAAGAGGGACAGAGGTCAGGCAGGGCAGGAGGGACAGAGGTCAGGTCGGGCAGAAGGGTCAGGGGTCAGGACAAACGGTACCGGGTAGCGGGACATGAAACAGAGTACTTCTCACAGGAGAAGAGCACGTAGCCATGCCGGAAATATTACTGGTGGCGTCCCGAAGGACCAAGATATGGCGGCATGACCCCTGGAATGAGGCCAGAGCAAACAGGCCCCTCCCGGAGGCAGGATACATGCACCCGTCAGGAACGGCAGAGCCGTGCATGAATCATGACCATGTCCCTGTGCTATCCATGCGAGATACGGATAGCAAATGGACAGCATGAGCTGAAATATTTGCCTGTCTCCGGCGCTGCTATTACTTTCGGGTCTGCTGTGAGTACAGTGAATATTTATGAGCTTAATGAGCGGACCCGGAAGTAACAGCAGAGGCAGAGACAGCAGCGCTGGAGACAGGTAAGTATACAAATTCTTTATTTTTTTCACCTGTGTTTTCTCCGGTACGTGTCACATTGATGTTACACGGATCACATCTGTGTGCGGTCTGTGTGACACCCATGCTGTCAGCAGAAAATGGACATGACTCCGTGAGGAGAGGATGTATGACTAAGCCCATTGAATGTAATGAGTCTACGTGAGTCTGTGTGAAAATGGACGTCACACATATCTGAGACACGGATGTCTGAAGGAGACCTAAGGCGTGTTCGACATGGCGACATATCTGTTTTCTGCCGGCAGCGCGAATGTCACAGGGACTGCACACTGATGCGATCCGTGTGACATCAGTGTGACATGTACCAGAGAAAACACAGGTTACATAATAATAAAGAATTCTATACTTACCTGTCTCCAGTGCTGCTGTCTCTGCCTGTGCTATGGCTTCCGGCCCCGCTCATTAAGCTCATGAATATTCACTGCACTCACCGTGGACCCGAAAGTAACAGCAGCACCGGAGACAGGTAAGTATACCAGCTCATGCTACATATGAACAGGGTCTTCAGTAGGTCTTTTTGCTGCTATTTTAGAATTGTCCATTTTGCTGCTAGAGGGATTTTAACAGGAGGATGCCCACTCCAAAGGAGGGTAGCAACAATAGTGAATATTCTCTTTTTTTTTTCTTAATGTATTGATACTACATTCTGATGTAAAGATCACATTTTATATAATGAAATCTTCCTGTTTTAGTCAAAATTGTGCAAGAAATATGCAGGATATTTTGCTGTAACGATTTAATCCATTTTGTTCCGCTGTGTTTGCCTGTTGTCTCTTTTTGCTGCAGTCTGAGCTATTATCTGTACTGGAGACAATGCTGTTGTGCGCCATGAAGATAATTTTAAATCTGCTTTATTATACTGGAGTCTTATCATGGCAATTATTTTCCTATAAGCTGAGAGCTGCGCCTCCAGAATATCAGCCGGAAAGACAGGACACGTGTTTTATTTCAGTTTTATCCTTGGTGTCAGTGGGGTTTTGTTTTATCTTTTTCCCTAGTACATTATTGTTACTAATAACAGAATATGTCGCTGGGTTTTTTATTTATTGTCCTATTTCACAAAGTGTCATTTCAATGTTTTATAGACGTTTTACGCCAGTATACAGCGCGGCGGCGGCATGGTTTGACCATATGATATGCGGACACTTTGTAATATGCAGGTTACATTTCTGCTTCCAAGAGCTTAGCGGCCTCATGTGCAGAGTACTATAGCCAGGGGCGGACATATCATTGCTGCAACCTGTGCAGCCGCACAAGGGCCCAAGAGGTCAGGGGGCCACATTTATCTCCTAAGTAGGTGGAATTGTGCATTTTGATGAGTTATTGGACTGAAAAGGGCCCATTTATTGTGTAGCGCCCCTGACCTCCTCAGGGCACTACTAGGTACTGCATCCTGACAAAGGTGCACGGCCTACCCGCAGGGACCTGGAAGACCAGTGCCGGTACAACCAAAACACATAACATCCCCAGTTTCCCACTCCCCATTAGGGATGACTGACTATTCAGGACCCAATGGATGGCCGTCCAGAGGTGGAGCCAGTCCAGTCCACTAGAAGACAACCCGTAGGGATGGGACAGACATGGAGACAGTCAGACAGAACGACAGGGAGTCTGGTAGTGACAGTTGAAGGGGACGGAGGTGTCTCCAGATGGGGTCATGTAACGGTGACCGAGGTGGCAAGGAGAGTGGTTGCCAGGGAGGGTACAGTTAGGTACCTCTGGAATCAGAGCACCGACGGGGCACAGGGCCCTAGGTCAGGTGACAGCTTCAGGCAACCTGACAAATACCTGCACAGTGAGGGGACCTTCACGGACCTCACTGACCCAAGAACCCGGGGACACCAGCAGTAAAGATAGAACCAGGGACCGGAACAGAACACCGATCCCACAGGGTTTGCACTGCCTGCCGTACGGACGAGAGACTACCGACAGAAAGTAAGGGACCCACAAACGCTCCAGGCTACGGGGCCTCATCCACTAGTGACAGGTGCCGGAGAAAGAGACTACCAGGTCACCACACCGGCACTGGGACAAAAGGGACCGGGGGTCTGAACCAGCCAGTCTCAGTGCTAAAGCTCAACACCACCGTGAGTAAAACATAAGTTGCACTGCATCCCCATTGTGTGGTCTCCCTTCTTTCTGCGCCGGATCCCACCATTCATTCCCTGGGGCCCGGACCTACTTGCGGAGGGCCCAACATCCAGGCTGCCACTATCAGCCCCAGAGGGAAGATTGTGCAGCGTCGGTTCTATCACCATAACCGCAACCAACAAGTGGCGTCACAAAATAAACTATTTCATCTCCCCTGTACATATTCCCCATTAAAAAGCGTCCCCAGGATCACGGAACCGGGCATCGGCCATTCTATAACCGTGACACAGCATCCCCGTACATATACGGCCCGGAACCGTGTACCCATGGCCCTGAGCGACACAATTGTTTTTGCACTGAGGCCCTTTTCCGTCTGTGTCCGGCAGTGATTGTAGCCCAGCACCATTCACTCCCAAACTGGTAGATTGGACACAATTAGGATAAAAATGGAGCTTTTCTTGGTTGTGTTCACATCTGGTTTGTGCTGCGAGGCTCAGTTCACATTATGTTTGATCTCTTGTCAGACGTATACTGTTATGTTTTGACTAGCAAAAATAAAGGTAATCCAGCAGCTCACGTGTTTATCCACAATTTTGGAAAGGTGCCAACATATTTGTCCGGCCCATTTTGGGGGTTTTGTGTGAAATTATGTCTAATTTGCCTTTTTTCCCCCTCTGTGTTTTTTTTTGTGTTGTTCCAATACACACAAAAGAAATAAACGTGTGTAATTGCAATACTTTTTTGGGAGAAATAATTCACTTTCTGGAACAATTTCAATGGTGCCAACACTTTCGGCCATGACTGTATATACAGTGGGTACGCAAAGTATTCAGACCCCTTTAAATTTTTCACTCTTTGTTTCATTGCAGCCATTTTATAAATTCAAAAAAGTTCATTTTTTTTTCTCATTAGTGTGCACTCTGCACCCCATCCCCCATCTTGACAGAAAAAAAACAGAAATGTAGAACATTTTGCAAATTTATTAAACAAGAACTGAAGTATCACAGGGTCATAAGTATTCAGCCCCTTTGCTCAGACACTCATATTTAAGGCCGGTTTCACATTTGCGTTGTTTCGACGCAAACGGACTCCGTCACTGATGTAGTACAGTTCATTTATTTATAGTGTAAGTGCGACACCATGTGGACACATGCGGGTAGTGCAGGAAGCATGGTGTCGCTCATCCACTGTAAATAAATGAACTGTATTACATTAGTGACGGAGTCCGTTTGCGTCGAAACAACGCAAATGTGAAACCGGCCTAAGTCCCATGCTGTCCATTTCCTTGTGATCCTCCTTGAGATGGTTCCCCCCTACCCACCGACACGTGGGCGGTAATAGTGAAGGGCGCGCTATTTAAATGCGACGACCGCTCTTGGTGAAGTGCTTATGCGATTCTCTCCCTCCCTGATGAAGCTAACGGGGTGCACTTGCGCCTTGACAGCGAAACACGTGTCGGTGGGTAGGGGTGAACTTTCCTTCATGGGACCTGGCTGTTTTATCCATCTTCCATTATTATAGCTATGTGTAATATGCGTCTTATATGCCCACACCCAGCTCCCATTTTTTGTATGTTTTTAATCACTTAATGTTTTATGCATTTCCACCGGAAAACCCTTTGTTCCCCCTTTTTGAAAATAAAATATTTTGCACAATCTATTTCCTCTTCTCCTGTTTTTGAAATGACAATCATGAGGTCAAAGGAACTGCCCAAGGAGCTCAGAGACAGAATTGTGGCAAGGTTCAGATCTGGCCAAGGTTACAAAAGAATTTCTGCAGTACTCAAGGTTCCAAAGAGCGCAGTGGCCTCCATAATCCTTAAATGGAAGAAGTTTGGGACCACCAGAACTCTTCCTAGACATGGCCGTCCAGTCAAACTGAGCAATCGTGGGAGAAAAGCCTTTGTGAGAGAGGTAAAGAAGAACCCCAAGATCACTGTGGCTGAGCTCCAGAGATGCAGGAGGGAGATGGGAGAAAGTTCCACAAAGTCAACTATCACTGCAGCCTCCAGCAGTCGGGCCTTTATGGCAGAGTGGCCAGACGGAAGCCTCTCCTCAGTGCAAGACATATGAAAGCCGCATAGAGTTTGTAAAAAAACACATGATGAAGGACTCCCAGACTATGAGAAATAAGATTCTCTGGTCTGATGACACGAACATAGAACTTTTTGGTGATAATTCTAAGCGGTATGTGTGGAGAAAACCAGGCACAGCTCATCACCTGCCCAATACAATCCCCACAGTGAGACATGGTGGAGGCAGCATCATACTATGGGGGCAGGGACAGGACGACTGGTTGCAATTGAAGGAAAGATGACTGCAGCCAAGTACAGAGATATCCTGGAAGAAAACCACTTCCAGCCTGCTCTGGACCTCAGACTTGGCCGAAGGTTCACCTTCCAACAAGACAATGACCCTAAGCACACAGCTAAAATAACAAAGGAGTGGCTTCTGAACAACTCTGTCACCATTGTTGACCGGCTCAGCCAGAGCCCTGACCTAAACCCAACTTTGCATCTCTGGAGAGACCTGAAAATGGCGTCCACCAACGTTCACCATCCAACCTGACGGAACTGGAAAGGATCTGCAAGGAAGAATGGCCGAGGATCCCCAAATCCAGGATCTCAAGAAGACTCATGGCTGTACTAGCTCAAAAGGGAGGGGGCCTCTACTCAATACTGAGCAAAGGGTCTGAATACTTATGACCATGTGAGAGTTGAGGTTTTCTTCTTTAATAAATTTGCAAAAATTTCTACATTTCTGGGTTTTTTTCTCTGACAAGATGGGGGAGGGGGAGAAGAGTGTACATTAATGAGAAAAAAAATGAACTTTTTTGAATTTACCAAATGGCTGCAATGAAACCAAGAGTGAAAAATGTAAAGGGGTCTGAATACTTTCCGTACCCACTGTATATCTTAAATTTCTTTTAAGTATTGTTTCTCTTTTGGGAGGTCACAAAGTCTTTCTGAGCTGCAATCTATCCGGATTTACCTGGATCTGCCACTGGTGTAGCCATAATTAAATATTTTTAATTACGCTTCACTTATTGACAGATGAAATACTCTCCCGAGTGGTAAGTAGAGGAGATAATAACCGGTGCTCCGTGTCATGGTGGGAAAAATCCCTTTATCAAGAAGATATTGTAATTGAAGACCATTGCCAAGTTTGGACCCTGTGGTATTGAAATGAAACACAAGAGTGTGATGAGCGTCGGAGTTATCTCTCAAGGTTATTAGTTCTAACCGGGAATGACGGAGAACAAGGTTGAAAGATGGCGACGTTTTATTAAGTGGTTCCTTCCATGTGCGAAGCTATGTTACATTTAGAGCGTCATTTATCCATTTACGTTAAAAAAAAGCCAAGTCAACTGCAAGGATACCCTGATTTCTTCTTTATTATGTTAATGGAACACTAATGTTTGTAGAAAGACTTCAGGGGTTAATCTTCGTCTGGTCGGTTCCATTTGCAGAAGGAGCTTCACTCACTTAGACCAAGAGGTGGACTCTGGTGACTTTTTGATAGGCTTGTGCTGCAGCCAGTAGTCTAACAGCCAGACATACGACCATTAAGAGGTGGAGGAGGAGGGTGGGACAGGACTGTGCTCAATAGTTACGTAGTAGATTATATTTTAATTTATAAATTAAAAGCCTATGTATAGTCAAAACTATTTAAACAGTTGTCACGGACTTTCTCCTGTTGCGGAGTTTTGGGACATGTTCTGGGTCAGAGTCTCACTTTGTCTTGAGGGACTCTGCAGATTTAATGAATTCTCTTTCCTTTGGGGGAGGAAAGGGTTAATTTCAGCACCTCCTGACTCCTGGTCAGGTGTTTCCGGTGAGGACCACGTCCAGGTTCTATAAATACCATCTAGGTCCACCAGAGGGTGCTGGTTATTTTCTATCATTAGGATTCTTGGCCAGGAGGTGGAAGGAGCTGTTAATTTCTCTCAGTTGTTCTGTTGACTGAAGCATTGGAGTTTGCTGCAGCATTCTCAGGTGTGTTTGTTCTGGTTTAGAAGTCTCCAGTAGTCTGTTTATTCCTACCTTTTTATGTTGTGTCCCCTCATGTACTTTTTGTGGCTCCTTTGTGTGTGGTTTCCAAGTGTACGAGTAGGTTGTGTTGTTATTACCCCTGTTTGTCCATATGTGTTGGTGAGGGTGTTGACTCCTGTTCTTGCCCATTCCCTCCGGGTGGTGAGTTGTGGAGGGGGGGTCATAACAGCATGGTCGATGACAGGAGTGGTGACCTGGACCACCCTATCATCAAGTGTACCTCCAGGGTTAGGGTGAGCGCAGGGGCCCCAGCTTTAGAGCCAGTATAAGCTCCCCTGAGTTCACCTAAGTCACTCCGTGTCAACAGTATATTGCAGCATTCTGAGATTTGATGAGAAAATTGGATTCCACTCATCCATTGAAGTGCATGAGTATATGGAAATCATCAGACTGCACTCAGATGACATCTGAGTGCAGTCCAATTTCTGTGGACTCACACAATATAAAAGATGGAAAAATTTGTACTATATCTTTTCCTCACAGTGTTATCCGGTTCTATCATCTGAGAGAATGAGATCACACTATGGTGGTGTATGGAAGTGGACTGGGCGCTATTACGTTCCTTTCCTTAAAAGCACCAATCACATTATTATATTGTCGTGTAGTCTAATGTGAATTGTATCGTGTGTCTTTTGTAAATATTGCCTTGTGTTATTGTGATGATAATGTAGATAATGTAATGTACTCATGTATAATGTATACCAAGTTTACAGGCGGTTGCCAGACTGTAGGGCAAAACGTATTTAAGTATTTGGACTAACCCACAATGGGAGGGGATAGTTGATAGGGAAAGATACAGTTCCTTCTAGAAAGTTAGTGAAGACCCTGTGTGTACCAAAGACGGGTGTTTAGTCTGAAGGTTGTGGTGGCTGTATTCAGTGGGTGACTTTGGCAGGAGGAGGAAGGAGACCTGAATGGAGATAGCGTGATCCTCAGGTGTTGACTAGAACATTGAGCAGAAACAAAGGTGAAGCTAGAGACTGACGGAGCGGTCCCAGACAATAGGAGCTGGAGGACAGGACTTTAGTAGCCAGGTCCATAACTGTCAAGGTAATGGATTAATATTGTCTGGCAAGTGAACAAAGTTGGCTTGCCTTGGTGGACTCTCCCAAAGCTTCTGAGAGCATGAGTCTCTGTTCTTCCATAGTGGCTAACCCCTCTGAGGAGATGAGACATGGAGCCATAGAAAGGGGAGTGACTGTCACAATCTGTACTGTTGCGATGGACTAGGTTGCACTGGGACTTACAGGACTAGTTATAGTGGGAGCAGCTCAGTAGGAACTAAGACTGTGTGTGAGATGCTTTGTACTGAAGAAACAATCCAGAAGGTATATGCCCGATATCTCATGTGTGATATTGTTATGGAGGAACTGTTAGGTAAAGGGTTGTTGTTTAAAACAAGCTGGTGGTCTCCTGAGTCGTCATCTGGTCATGGCCAGGCGAAATCAGTGGGCGAATGACTCACTCGACACAAGTCCACACACCTAGCTAGAACCATCTATTTTGTGTAGTGGGCATCTAGAGTCAATCTCTTGTCCATGACTACCGACCCACGACACTCTTCACTGACACTCAGATCACAGTTTGAGCGGAGTTCTTTAGCGTAAAGGTCCCGATTCGCTCGCATGAAAGATTGAATGATCGTGTGATCTTGACCTTTGACTTGAACACTTCATTGTACAGTATCTCCTTTAGTTTCACCTCATCGTCCTGCCTTAAACAAGTATTAAAGGGCTTGTCCACTACTTTGACATTGATGGCCTTTCCTTAGGATAGGTTGTCAATGTCTGATTGACCGGGATCCAACACGATGCACCACTGCCAATCAGTTAATCTTGGCCACGACGGTGGCAGCAGGAGGCCGGTAATGCTCAGTTCCGGCGCTGCTCCATCTTCTGATAGCGGCCACGGCTGGGTACTGTACATCTGCCTTCTATTGGTTAGAAAAGGAGGCGGTTGGGCAGTACCCGGTCGCTATCAGAAGACGGAGGAGCTCCGGAACTGAGCATTTCTGGCCGCCTGCTGCCGCCGCCAACGTTGAGATCAGCTGATCGGCAGGGGTGTGGCGTGTCGGACCCTGGCCGATCAGACATTGATGACCTATCCTAAAGAAAGACCATCATTGTCAAAGTAGTGGAAAACTCCTTTAAGACTTGTTTAAGGCAGGAAGGTGAGGTGAAAGCAAAGGAGCTACAACAAAGTGTTCAAGTCGAAGGTCGAGGTCACACGAGCGTTGATTATTTCATGCGAGAGAATAGTCAAAGTAGTGGACAAGCCCTTTAATTATTGGACATTGTACCTGATGGCTCCCCTGAAAAGATCCTAGTTATTGGGGCCCTGTGTCCATTGCAGTAAGACTGTCAGATATAACACTATTCTGGAATCTCATGGAATATCTCGTAAAAGATGGAAGTCTTCCCGCTCTTCTGGAAAAGTTAGAAAACCTTCTTTGAGAAGTTTTGCTACCTGAAGGCTTTCTAGGCATGGTGTTGGGATAGTTTGCCCTAGTGTTCAGGTTTACATTCTGGGGTGGGAAATGGCGGTGTAAAAAAAAAATGAGACCAATAAAAAAAGTGGCCCGATTAGGGAAAAACTTTTTCTAGACGGTTGCACCACACTTTGAAGACTCGCGCAAGCCCATGTGCGCTGTGGATGTGACATCAACGCTGCAGACAATAACAGATACCAGGAGCAACGGTGGAAACTCCGCGCTGGACCCGGGGACGGTGAGAAGAGAACATTCTGTGTTTTTAAAACAAGCTGCAGCCGGGGAGAGGGGTTATCCGACACTGGAAAACCCCTTAATATACTGGATTGGCGGTAAGAGTAAACCGACGACTGCATGATCTCCACGCCACTCCTAATATTATGCTGCAATATTAGTCAGATTTTGCTAAAAATATATTCAGGTGAAGAATCTTGTTGAACTAATAGAGGATGGTAACCAAGTGTCAGATCTGATCATAGCAACAAAATGCAAATTATGAGAAGCTTAGAATAGTTTCCGGACGGCTGCAAGGTGCAAATCTGGAGGGTTTGGTGTGTGCACAAGTCAGAAACCTTCATAAAACCTGGATTATCTTTTATGACAACTCAGCGATCAGACTTGTGAGGGTGGAAGATGATTGTGCTCCCGAGAAGGTAAAAGCTATAAGGGAAAATCAATTCTAATTGTTCCGCATTACATGTGGATGAATGCACATTTCCCTAGAAAGAATACTGGACTATGTGTTTGAGAAGCACGCTAGATATAGATTTCATCGACGGACACCTAAAATCATTTATTGCAGAGAAGACAGACATTATGGGGTTGCTTCGTCAAAGTTTTGAAGCCCCAATTCTGGCATAAGAAGCTTTGAAAAGTCGCAAAGTTTTTGCATACCTCATTACTGTGTGGCGCCCCTGAGGCTTCAGTCGCCACAGGGTACTGCGCCTCACTTAAGGTGCAGTATTCATTCCGGGTAAGGAGGAGGTCAGTGCTGGTACCACATCATTCACACCAACACAGTTAGTTTCCCTTCCACTGGGGACAAGGCTAGGGTAGGGTTTTTTAGGATGACCACCACTAAAGGGGGCTTTACACGCAGCGATATCGCTAGCGAGCGTACCCGCCCCCGTCGTTTGTGCGTCACAGGCAAATCTTTACCCGTGGTGCACAATATCGTTAGGAGCCGTCACCTGGACTTACCTGCCTAGCGACATCGCTCTGGCCGGCAAACCGCCTCCTTTCTAAGGGGGCGGGTCATGTGGCGTCACAGCGGCTTCACTAAGCGGCCGCCCAATAAAAGCGGAGAAGCGGAGATGAGCGGCCGTAACATCCCGCCCACCTCCTTCCTTCCTCATTGCCGGCGGCCGCAGGTAAGTTGTAGTTTGTCGTTCCCGAGGTGTCACACATAGCGATGTGTGCTGCCTCTGGAACGCCGAACAACCTGCGTCCTCAACAATAAACGAAAATGAACAACGTGAAAATGAAAAACGTGTGGACGATTTGGTGAGTATTTTCCATCCTTAACAGCCGCTCGTTGATGTCACACGCAACAACTTCGCTAACGATGCCGTATGTGCGTCACGGAATCTGTGATCCCGGCGTTATATCGTTAGCTACGTCGTTGCGTGTAACAGGGCCTTAAGTTGGGACCTCCCACCAACTAGACCAGGGGACCTGGGGGGAGGAGCGACTCTCTCGGGTTTATGGAGCACCATTACACATAGGGAGTTGAGCCGGGACTTCAGTCCAGGCCAGACGACAATTAATGAGGAGGAAGGAGAAAACTACCGGTGAAACCTGTGAGATATGGGAGTTACACAGTCGCTGAGGGGAGAGCTTGATAGCTCCCTCAGGACCAGCGCAGACAGGGTGCGGAGTCCTACGGTAGTGAAAACTTCAGGTCTCGCCATCAGAATCTGCAGGGCAGGGGATTGCATGTCCCTTTGCCCACCTCAAGTGCCCAGGGCACAGCAGCACATAGAGACAGGAGTTGTGATCACGATCCAGCCATAACGGACTCACGCTGCCTGCTATACGGGACGGGAAATAAAACCAGGACACAAATCTCTGTAGCACTACAAGTCACAGAGATTCATCAAACACAGCGCAAGAAGGAAGGGCTCACAGTTCACAACACCAGTACTGGCCTCTGAACTATCCAGGATCGACTGGAGCCCATCACGGGGGAAACCGGCACTCCAAGGGTGACGACATTGAAGTGAGTAAAAAGAACTCTCACTGCAGCCTCTGTGTGATCGTCATCTTTGCCGGCGCCCCGCGCTCTGGCGCCATAGACTACCACCTCCATCATCCTCCTTGGGGCCAAGCTCTACCTGTAGAAAGCTGCTACATCTGAGCTGCATTACCATCTGTCCCAGAAGTGAGAGAGACTTTCTGTAGCGGCGGCTCCCATCATAGCCACATACCACAGGTGGCATCACGAGACAACTACTCCCAACATCCCCAACCCCTTCATCTTTTATTGACACCGACGGGACCACGAAACCGGGCCAGGCCGCCGAGACATCCCTCTCCTACACCGGCCCGGTGACGAGTAAAACCCCAGGCCCCGTGGGCGCATCAACTGCACTATTGTAGATGCTTCCTTCCCGACTCCTCACAACCCACTATGCCTTTATCCTTTTTCCACGGATTCCCACTCCAATGAGCACATGACAACTGCTTTGATAAACTGGTCAAATCGGCCCTTTATTAAACAAACATAACAGAAAATAAGCAACATAACTTTTTAAAGCGAGGAGGGTTTTTGGAGCTCCAAAAATCTGGTGGACGTTTCCACAATATTAGTAAACCATCTGGCTTTGCGTCCAGCTGCGACCACCAGCTCGGGGACGCCTCTTACCGGAAAACCATTTCCATGACACCAACTCCCAGGGGACCCCACCCTGGAGAGCCCCAAAGTCCACCAGATAATTACCATTCCAAAGGAAAAGTTGGGGGTTACCATCCTCCTAAAGTATAACCCTCACTACCATTTTACCACCAACTCCAAAACCCCCCATCACTACCGCTAGCTGAAATGACACCGAACAGTTATTAAAATACAACCCCCAACTACCTGAACCACCCACACCCCAACTCAATACAGGGTGGGACCTTTTCTGGTGGCCACTCGCACCATTCTGGTAGTCCCCACCCCACTTCCTGACACTATATACCTCATTCAAACCTAACCACCTCTCCCAGCTTACACCAACCCCCCTAAACTTTTGACACGTACCCCCCCCCCAGAACCCGTGCTTTCCTAACGTCCTAGAGTTAACCCTTCGTTGCCCTTTAAAGTGAGTCATGGGTCACTTTGCTGTGGGCTCCGATCAGTCTATGTTTTGCAACTTTTGAAACAATGCCAATGCCGCTATTGATGAATCAGGGCCTACATGGTTGGGTCGTCTCTTCAATCACCTATAATATACTTTTAAAGAGTAATTCCAAATAAAACAAGTTATCCTCTCTCCATACAATATGCAGAGGATAGAGGATAAATTGCTGATCCCAAGTGTCCAACTGCTGTGATTCCGACTTCGGGGTTCTGAAGCCCAGAGAATGGGGTTCTGCAGTGCCGGTATGGAGCAGAGGTATACATGCTCAACCTCATTGTGTATGGGACTGCTGAGAGAATTTTTTTGGCTATCTCTGGCAGTCTCAAAAACACTAAATAGTGGAGAGGTCGAGTTTGCAGACCCCTGCTATGGTCCATATCGAGCATAGGAACCCCTATCTTAGTTTTACAGAGCCACAATCTTGGGATCGCTGGCGGGTCTCTGTAGTCAGACACACAGCAATCACCAAAGTATCCCGCATAGTATATATAGGGAATAAATTCTTCTTTGTGGGTTGATTACCGGCTGTTTCTACATTTTCCTTAACTATATATATATATATATATATATATATATATATATATATGTATATACAGAGTCTAACACCGCCAAGACACCTAGAATGTGCATAGCAGAACACCACATAACACCAGCTCACAATAATAAATAAACTCTATGGAGAGGAGCATAGAAGAAAGAAATGGAGCTTACAAGGCTGTTCATATAAAATATCAAAAAACTTTATTATACAAATTTCTTTTTATATAAAAAATGGTTTCAATCATTATAGAAAATGTACATATACGGTGCTAATGGAGAATACCTTCCCTGATGAAGCCAGCAGACGTAATCCGTGCGAAACGCGCGTAGAAAGGCTCCTTGCACTGTCGTGGGACGCCCTGGTGATCACCCCCCCTTTTTAACTATGTGTAAGTTACGGGTTCTTAGGGTCTTTTTCATGTGACTGGTTTGCTATTGGGTGACCTCTGCCCTGTCTAAATGGACCTATGCCGATTTGGCTATACATTTTCATGTGTCCTGTCAGGGCAGAGGCGCCATACCTGTTAGTCATTTTTTGTGACCTTTTTCCATGATTAGTCTGATGTTTGGAACCTCTGTCCTGTCTTAAGGATTTATGCTGACTCAGCTATACATATTTACGTATCCTGCCAGGACAGAGATGCCATATTTATCAGCCAGCCACTTATGACTACTTATGACCCTTTGCCCCTGCTAGTAATTTTCGCCTACTTGGGGTGTTTATCACTTTTGCTCTCCCACTTATGTGTGGTAATTCACCTTGTTCTCCATTAGCACCGTATATGTACATTTTCTATAATGATTGAAACCATTTTTTATATAAAAAGAAATTTGTATAATAAAGTTTTTTGATATTTTATATGAACAGCCTTGTAAGCTCCATTTCTTTCTTCTATGCTTATGTGCCATATGGAGTGGCGTTGATTTTGATGCGAGATGTGCCCTGGTTCAATGTTTTTGTGTCTATGGAGAGGAGGTAGAATTCTATGGAGAGTTCAACACCGTGAAAAAACTCTCTCATTAATTAACCCCTGGAATATACAAAAAAAAACAATGAAAAAAATCTGCTGCAAAAATGCAACATGTAAAAATAGAATAAGATGCATTCGAGCTATTTATTTTCCAGATTTGTTGAGTTCAGGAGGCAGAGGAGAGGAGAAGTGGCTCAGAAATGGAGAAAGAAGCATATTTCTTTGTTAAGACATTATTACATTTCTTATTTTTGCCTATATTGTTGCTTTGTGCAATGTTTTGTGAAACAACAGTGATTTTTTTTTCCCAGCGAAACTATAGCCGGCAGCGCGGTCCCCTATGTTGCTATTTCGTAAACTCATTCAGACCCTTCCTAGCAGATATTATTCAGCAGGGAGTCTGGTGGACGGTCTACTGAATAATTACAATGACAAATTGCGGATCTCGTTCTAGATTCCTAGATCTTAATGTTTATTGAAAGTGATACCTCTGTGTCCCTTGCAGTCAATAAGTAATGCAATTTTTAGCCGTCGTTCTGGATATGTGACATATATCTGGGAATATAAGCACAAGCGTATATCTTTCTGGAGTTCAGTGTAAATCTCCCCGCTGACTGAAAATCCAATCCTCCTTCTCAGGGCCACACCAAGTGTCTCCAGTACAGATCATTTATGTATATACCTATCAATCAAGAGGTTCATAGGCAAAAACGCTGGGCACTGTTCAAGCAGTAACACTGGAGGCTCCGTTAAACCATCACCGATAAAAAGGCATCAAACGCCACAGTTCACAGATGGTTAATACCTTCAGCAGCCAGGCAAAAAAAAACACCGTGGTGCTCTTTTAAAGCAAAAACACATGCAAAATGCAATGAAAAAAGATGAAAAGGCACTCACTGGTGAAGCTGTACCAAAATTATTTATTGGAAAGCGGGTTACGGATCAGGGCATCAAGGGAGGGAAAAACACACAAACATGCTGGACAACGGCCGTTTCGCGCCCTCTCAAGTGGACCCGTAGAAGCAGCCCGAGAGGGCGCGAAACGGCCGTTGTCCGGCATGTTTGTGTGTTTTCCCCTCCCCTGATGCCCTGATCCGTATCCCGCTTTCCTTTTCATCTTTTTTCATTATATACCTATCAGATGTTTGTAAAAAGCTGGCAATATCCATATTAGTAATATATTATTAAGAACAGATGCATAAAGTATTGTTAGATGTCATGCAGATGAGGATGAGATATGTATATTGTATTATTGCCGGAATGAAAGTTACAATGTAAAGTCGTCTTGAAGATTTAGTTGCAAAACTAAAATATGTTACTAGGTATTGAAAGAGAAGCTTAAGAAAAATCTGGACACCTTTTTGGGGCATTCGTTTTTTAATTAAATGGATATATTTTGGGCTAAAAAAATATATTTTTTTTGAATAATACCTCATTAAAAATGTTGCACCTTTTGTCTTCTATAGTGCTGCAGTGTCAATGGCTGCAGAATCTATCTTTGAGCTAGTTCTGAAGGGAGGGGTGTAAATCTTTTTATTTGTCCGTTTCTGAGCTTCTCTTTGCTAATTTATAGCCGTGCGCCACTACAATATGTAGGGGCCACATCAATTTAAAGCTGTGAAAGGAGTTTTTTTCTAAATACCTTCTGTTTCCATTTGTGCCTGTGAGTGGTGCTATCACTGTCCGCTCAGTCGCCATCAGGTGACCCTCCGCCGCAGGGGCCTCTGATGTCCGGTGATGTCATGTCAACCTTCTGAATTGGAAGTTGACCCGCATCACCAAGGTGGGTCCCAGTCTCCCTGACTGGGCTGTGGGTCGAGTTCATTGCACGGTATAGCCCAGCATTGCGATCGCTATCTCCTTCACCACTTAACAGAGTGCCGCAATCACATGTACTGCTGAGCTGTGATGAGCGGAGAAACTCCATCCACAGCCCACTCACTCAGGGAGACTGGGTCCCACCTCGGTGATGCCGGGTCAACTTCCAATTCAGGAAGTTGACATGACATCACCGATCTTCAGAGGCCGCTGCAGCCGTTGGTCACTTCATGGGGACTGAGTGGACAGCGATAGCACCGCTGACAGGCACAATTGGAAACAAGGAATTTGGAAAAAGCGATGTGGTCACTATACATTGTAGTGGACCACCTCTTTAAGATCAAAGACCACATCAAAATTGAGCTAAACTCTGTGGTCAAAAATTGACTAAGGCGGGCTTTGCACACTACGACATCGCAGGTGTGATGTCGGTGGGGTCAAATTGAAAATGACGTACTTCCGGCATCGCATGCGACATCTTAGTGTGTAAAGGCTCGATGATACGATTAAAGCAAAAGCGTCGTAATTGTATCATCGGTGCAGCGTCAGCGTAATCCATGATTATGCTGACGCGACGGTCCAATGTTGTTCCTCGTTCCTGTGGCAGCACACATCGCTGTGTGTGAAGCCGCAGGAGCGAGGAACATCTCCTACCGGCGTCACTGCGACTTCCGTAGGATATGCGGAAGGAAGGAGGTGGGCGGGATGTCTACATCCCGCTCATCTCCGTCCCTCCGTTCCTATTGGCCGCCTGCCGTGTGACGTCGCAATGACGCCATACGACCCGCCCCCTTAATAAGGAGGCGGGTCGCTGGCCAGAGCGACGGTCGCAGGACATGTGAGTCCATGTGAAGCTGCCGTAGCGATAATGTTCGCTACGGCAGTTATCACAAGGATATCGCAGCTGTGACGGGGGCGGGGACTATCGCGCTCGGCATCGCAGCATCGGCTTGCGATGTCGCAGCGTGCAAAGAGCCCTTAAGAGGAGTAGACAGATATCAGACTTTCAAACTCTCACTCAAAAGAAGCCCACTGATGGATCCTCATAAATGGAGTCAGTCACCCCAATACTCACATTTAACCACTTGTACTGTCATATAGAAGACTTTGCCTCTATAAAAATGAGATTTCACTCATTTCATTTTACATAAAACTGTTGTATTAAATATATAAATGAGGGGTCTGAGTGCACCCTTGGTGTAGCCAAGCGCTCAATACACCAATTCATCCCCCTCAATTTCAATCTTCCACCCTTCTTTTTGTTGACAGTTCATACATTGGAGCACTGCCTGATTTGAGTCCCCAGCTCTGCATGCACCGACACTGCAGGAGCTGAGAGCATACAGTGTCAGTGTGAGTGCATGCTCAACCCTCTCCTGTCTGCAGTGGTTGCTCATTTCATTCAAAAACACACAGTAGCAGGTAGCTGATGCTGACAGGAGAGAGATGAGAGTGCACACACACTGACAGCCCTCAGTTCCTGCATTGTCAGTGCGCGCATGCTCTCATTTCCATCTCCTGTCTGTATCGGCCACCCACTACTGTGTGATAGGAGAGCAGAATCAGAGCTCTTGGCTTCTGCAGTGTGTTTGCAGGGATGAGCATTCAAGTCATGCAACGCCCCAAAGCGAGAGCTGTCAATCAACATAAAGGGAGATGTGGAAGATGGTTGGTTTGGTTAATATTTTACATCTTGTTTTGTTTATCACTAAAGCAATTTATATCTTTATATAACTTTGATCATTTTATGTTTTTGGATTAGACTTATAAGTGTTATTCATAAAAGCAATAATGCTGAGTTTAGTCTTTGTCTAAAGTTAGTCTTTGTTACTGAAGGTATAAAAACCTTCAACAGAATCCATAATTTACGATTTTGTTATTCACAACTCCCATATCCTTTTTAGGTAATGCACTAAGCAGTCCCCTTTCTTTTGTGGCTGTAATAAACTTGTGATTGGGCATTTGAGGGTCAGACAAGCCTTGTACATTTGACAGATACTGGCTGGGTGTTCTTGTCTTCGATACATCGCCATTAATTGGACCAACATTGACAAATCTGGAGATCCTTTGTATCTCAGCCTTAATTAGCTCTCCCAAAAAAAGTGTTTTTTGCAACTTGGTATTTGAGGGAGCAGAACGGTGCATTGAGCATATGACCATCCCCATGGTATAATGAGGACCAAATACATATGTAGTTATAGGGTTTTTATGAAAAATGAAATGAGTGAAATTGGTCACATAGGTAGGATTTGTGTAGGGGTTAACTCCCCTATAGGAATTTATTAGTGGCTTAATTTTAGTTTTACGGATGAAGACTCCCTTTAACTTATTTATTAGCAATGTACAGGTAAACAAAGAGTCTGTAAAAGACAATTATTTTTATCCCAAAATATTTACTCATTCAAGTAAAAAAATGTTTCTGGAGATGTCCCTCTCCTTTAATGTAAAAACCTGGGTAAGATGTCAACACTGGATGCATAGTGGTGGGGCCAGTACCTTTACAAATGGGTTTCCTTGCTGCATATTTTGCGTTTCGACAATTGCATGTGTTGCATATGGACTTTGTTGTGGACTTTATAGTAGATTTATTTTTACTGAAGGTATAGAAGAACTGGATAGAACTAGTTTGAAGGAATTCAACAGAATTCATGATTTACGATTTTGTTATTCGCAACTCCCATTTCCTTTTTAGGTAATGCACTAAGCAGTCCCCTTTTCTTTTGTAGCTGTAATAAACTTGTGATTGGGCATTTGAGGGTCAAACAAGGCTTGTACAGTGATAGATACTGGCTGTGTCTTTTTGTTTCCGATGCATCACCATTAATTGGACCAACATGCTGATATTGCTTCACTTTCCATCGCATTTCGCCAACCGCATATGTTGCATATGGACTTTGTAGTAGATTTCGTTCTATACATTGTGAAGGGTAAATCCATACCACTCTGACATCTGGCCTCCTGCTTGCTCGGGGTAGTGTTCTCCTGAAGATCGACAGTTCGGACCAGCAGTGCTGGTATTACCGTGTGTTTCCCATTCTGTAGGCAGAGTCAGCTTTGCCTCTACATTATAGGCACTGAATCTCATAGGGTCCAGCCACCTAACCAGCATTTGTAAGCGGTAAAACATTAAGTTTGCTAACATACAGTTATTGCCTAGGAAACCGACCACCTCTGATAAACTACAGTCTAGGCAACAAGCAGTAAACTATAGAACTAAAATTGTTTCCATTCTTGAGAACAGATAGTTTTTTAATAAGAGGTACTTTTGTTACAAGCACTTTACCATTGCAGTAGCTCTGAGTAAGATCGCCGGAGAGCGTCAGAAATGCGTCACTGTTTCTTTTTCTGTATTTCTGAGTAGTGTTTAATCATTAATTAATAAATTTGAAGTATTTGAAGCATTTCTTCTCCACGACTTTACAATTTTACCCATTTAACAACCTTTAATAGACTATGATAGGCTTTCTTATGTCTAGGATTTTACAAAGAGGCACAAATCAGAATATTGTGTATGAAATTTTGATAAAAGAAAGCATGGTGCGCCCGAGTGCATGTTATACAGGTATTCTTTGCTTGAAGCATTGTATCTAAACGAGACTGTAGTGCTTTCAGGGCGGATTATGAGAAGGTGAGAGCCCCCAGCCAGATGCATAATGTTATCTGATCCTCTTTTGAGAGATAATGTGATAAATAAATATATATATATATATATATATAAATATATATATATAGACAGATATAAAACTATCTTTCTATTTCCCTAGAAGTGAAGAAAGTCAGTTTTTTTGCTCATGTAAAACTACCGTCAAATAATGAGAAATAATTCCAAAAAACATCATTAGTTTTAATGTCATCACACCCTGGAACTTAAACCAACAACTCTCAAACATTTCAGAAGAAGCCCTAACATTTGAGCCACAGACTCTGCTGATGTCACAGGGAGAATTTTCTATACTTGAAGCTGTAATGCAGATTCTGACTCCACAGATTATGCTGCACATATACTGTAGATCCATTGTGCAGAGCAGCATGTCTGTGTCCTGTATTCTAGACAGAGAATAAAAGAGTTTTTTTGTCTTCTAATAAAATTACTACAAATAATAATAAAAAAATAGAATACTTTCATTTTTAATGTGCTTTTTTTAAAAAAACAAATAAAAATAAAAATAAAATTCAGAAGTCAGCAAATAATATGGACATATTTGGTGTTCCTATAATTGTAACAACCCGCACAACACAGCAATCAGATTTATGGGGATCAGTAAATGGAGTAAAAACATTGTATGATTGATCTTTTTTCTCTTTTAAAACATAAAAATATAAGGATCCAATAAAAGAAAAAAGAAAAAGCAGCAACTTACCGGGGGATTAGATCAAGTCTTCTTTATTGTGCAAACACGGATAACATGTAGTGCAGGGAGGGGGAGCCGAAGCATTGGACAACGGTGACCGTTTTGCACTAGTGTGGTGACCCGTAGAAGCGCCACACTAGCGCAAAACAGTCACCATTGTCCGAGGCTTCGGCTCCCCCTCTCTGCACTACATGTTATCCATATTTGCACAATAAAGAAGACTTGATCTCATGTCCTGATGAGTTGCTGCTTTTTTTTTTTCCTTTATTGGATCTGAATTTTTGCACTGCGGTCTGTTTCTGAGCGTGCAGCTCCGAGGCAAGTGTACCATGTCCGCAACAGCGGTCCGGTTCCTTAGACCAGTGCAAAGCTGATTGTTGCTCGTCTGTGGTACACAGTCTTTCCTCTCCATAAAAATATAATAAAATGTAACGCTGAGGCCATGTTGACACGTACAGTCAGGGCCAGAAATATTTGGACATTGACACAAGTTTTGTTATTTTAGCTGTTTACAAAAACATGTTCAGAAATACAATTCTATATATAATATGGGCTGAAAGTGCACACTCCCAGCTGCAATATGAGAGTTTTCGCATCCAAATCGGAGAAAGGGTTTAGTAATCACAGCTCTGTAATGCATAGCCTCCTCTTTTTCAAGGGACCAAAAGTAATTGGACAAGGGACTCTAAGGGCTGCAATTAACTCTGAAGGCGTCTCCCTCGTTAACCTGTAATCAATTAAGTAGTTAAAAGGTCTGGGGTTGATTACAGGTGTGTGGTTTTGCATTTGGAAGCTGTTGCTGTGACCAGACAACATGCGGTCTAAGGAACTCTCAATTGAGGAGAAGCAGAACATCCTGAGGCTGAAAAAAAAGAAAAAATCCATCAGAGAGATAGCAGACATGCTTGGAGTAGCAAAATCAACAGTCGGGTACATTCTGAGAAAAAAGGAATTGACTGGTGAGCTTGGGAACTCAAAAAGGCCTGGGCGTCCACGGATGACAACAGTGGTGGATGATCGCCGCATACTTTCTTTGGTGAAGAAGAACCCGTTCACAACATCAACTGAAGTCCAGAACACTCTCAGTGAAGTAGGTGTATCTGTCTCTAAGTCACCAGTAAAGAGAAGACTCCATGAAAGTAAATACAAAGGGTTCACATCTAGATGCAAACCATTCATCAATTCCAAAAATAGACAGGCCAGAGTTAAATTTGCGGAAAAACACCTCATGAAGCCAGCTCAGTTCTGGAAAAGTATTCTATGGACAGATGAGACCAAGATCAACCTGTACCAGAATGATGGGAAGAAAAAAGTTTGGAGAAGAAAGGGAACGGCACATGATCCAAGGCACACCACATCCTCTGTAAAACATGGTGGAGGCAACGTGATGGCATGCGCATGCATGGCTTTCAATGGCACTGGGTCACTTGTGTTTATTGAGGACATAACAGCAGATAAGAGTAGCCGGATGAATTCTGAAGTGTACCGGGATATACTTTCAGCCCAGATTCAGCCAAATGCCGCAAAGTTGATCGGACGGCGCTTCATAGTACAGATGGACAATGACCTCAAGCATACAGCCAAAGCTACCCAGGAGTTCATGAGTGCAAAAAAGTGGAACATTCTGCAATGGCCAAGTCAATCACCAGATCTTAACCCAACTGAGCATGCATTTCACTTGCTCAAATCCAGACTTAAGACGGAAAGACCCACAAACAAGCAAGACCTGAAGGCTGCGGCTGTAAAGGCCTGGCAAAGCATTAAGAAGGAGGAAACCCAGCGTTTGGTGATGTCCATGGGTTCCAGACTTAAGGCAGTGATTGCCTCCAAAGGATTCACAACAAAATATTGAAAATAAAAATATTTTGTTTGGGTTTGGTTTATTTGTCCAATTACTTTTGACCTCCTAAAATGTGGAGTGTTTGTAAAGAAATGTGACAATTCCTACAATTTCTATCAGATATTTTTGTTCAAACCTTCAAATTAAACGTTACAATCTGCACTTGAATTCTGTTGTAGAGGTTTCATTTCAAATCCAATGTGGTGGCATGCAGAGCCCAACTCGCGAAAATTGTGTCACTGTCCAAAGATTTCTGGACCTAACTGTAGCTAGTGACTGTAAAAGCCGGAACCGCGCCGTTACAAAGGTACCTGGGTGCCGGACCTGGGCCTGGGATTCCAGGTATTGCTCTGGATCTGGCACTAGGGAAATAAAAAAAAAAAAATAAAGGAAAAATAAAGAAAATAAGAATGAAGCGAGCACTTCATACTTATAGGTAACAACAGCGTGCTTGCTCCTATCCCCCTTAGGCTAGTTTCACACTTGCGTTGGACGGGATCCGTAGCATTGCGTTGTGTGACGCATGCAACAGATGCGTTGCATATAGTGGCACAACGCAATGCTACGGATCGTACAAAATAACGGAAAGCTTTTTTTTTCTTTTCTTCTTACAGTTTACCGGCAGCCGACTATTGTGAATGATCAGCTGATCGCTGTTAATAGCCGGCGGCCGAGCGCTCTCACATGCTGGAGGCCGAGCGCTCAGCTGAGTGCCCTGACATGCCGGTGGCCGAGCGCTCAGCTAAGTGCCCTGACATACCGGCGAATCAGCTGAGCGCCCTGACATGCCGGCGGCCGAGCGCTCAGCTAAGTGCCCTGACATACCGGCGAATCAGCTGAGCGCCCTGACATGCCGGCGGCCGAGTGCTCAGCTAAGTGCCCTGACATACCGGCGAATCAGCTGAGCGCCCTGACATGCTGGCGGCCGAGCGCTCAGCTGGGCGCACAGATATGCCGGCGGCTCAGCTGAACGTTCGGCCACCAAGAAATAAAATAAAGTTTGTGATAAAAAAAAAAAAAAGAGCATGCACAGTGAAAAATAAAGGTTTCCGCTGCTCAAAAAAAGTTACATGCAGCGTTCCATCCGCCCGACGCTCACTGACGGTCAACGTCAAAACAACTGATGCGCTGCGGGGCGGATGCAATTCAAGACCATCCGTTGCTATCCGTAGCTAATACAAGTCTATAAGGAATATAACGGTTTCCTGTAACGGTTACCGTAATTCCTCAAGGCTGCGGATAGCAACGGAAGTCGTCCAACGCAAGTGTGAAACTAGCCTTATCCCTTCCACCACCATTTTTAATGACCATACTCTGGTCCTCATAGATTTAAATGGAGACTGGAATCTGGCCCGGAATCGTATTTTAACAACCAGATCACCGGGATCTGCCGGTCCTGGTTATCTCCGTGTCCGCTCATCACTACAAGTAGCGTAAATGCTGTATTTTTTCTCCAGGTGTCCGCACATCTTGTATCTCTGCAAAAAAAATGTCACTTTTATTGGGGTACAAGAAACTATCCAACTACTGTACATTCATATGTAAAAATGTGCAGACAGGTTGCATTTACAAATCCTCAGCATGGCTACAAATCCACAAATAAATAAAACCTGCTACGCACGGATGGATTTTGTTCTGTAAACTGGCTTCGGATTTTCAGTATCAATCTGCAACACAACCACAAGATCTGAACATCTTATAAAAGCAGAGGTTGCCATGGGGCGCGGGTATAGCCGGCGCTCGGATAACCTGCATAACCCACAGTATCGGGCAGCTGCAATATGATAGTATCACATATAAGCGCATAGCAGGGAGAAAAATGCAATTTTACTTGGGTTCTATGGGGCACTCTCACGACAAAGGAAAATTGAGAATATTTTTTAGTCCAAAAATGTACTTCTCCTTAAGCTAAAGGATTCCCCATGGTTTAGACAAACTCTGTATTATTTCCTTCTCAAGAATGATCAGCAATATGCACCATCTTGCTGGAAATTAGTTCTCGTATCTGATAAGCCAATATGGCCTCTAAAAATGGCTTACAGAGAAAAGCAACCGATCTTTGTAGCATTAGATGCAAGTCCTCCTTCACTCGTCAGTGATTCTGGTACGTATGTTGCAGTTTGTATACGTACCAGAATCACGGACATACACAGACCCATTATAATCAATGGGTCTGCGCACACATCAGTGATTTTTCACTGACCGTGTTTCCTTGCGGTGCACATGCGTGTCCGTGTGTTCCGCACGGAGACAAGTCCGTTTTTTTCTGACATCACTGATGTTCCATAGACCACACAGTGGTGTGATTAATCCGTGAAACACGTCCTGCCCTCTTCTATTTATTGTAGCAAAGCCAGGTAGAAATCCTAGCACTTCAGGTCTTGATTACATGCACCGGGCTCCGGGCTAGCTTTGACTAAGGTCCAGGTCTAAGGTCTGCTAGAGATTGAGCCGAGTGCAGGGTGTGGGGGCTGCTGAGTGACAACACTGTTTAAATATGAGCTGTGCACGGGGTTGAATACTTCTGTTAATTCTGTAAGCTACAGGAATCCAGGCTGAAGGGGACACCGAGCCTGGGAGGACCATACCCCTTATTTGTGTAAGGTTTACTACTGAAAAACTGTAAACTGTTGTCTGAATTAACTATGTATTTGCTGTTATACCTTTGGTGCCCAGAAGAGGCTGTATTTTATTGTTGATTCCCTTGGAGTTTTATGAAATCAATATAACTGCACATTAGGACCAAATCACATTGCCTGTGTGAACGCTACCTGATCCCTACAATATGTCTATAGATACCTTCTATATACATGTTCTCATGCGGTGTTCAGGTCCACACTCGCTGGATGCCGTGGCGGCGTTATACTCTGTTCACATTGCAGGCAACCTGAGGTCTCCTAATTGCTCAACTGGGCATCGGCTGAGTCTTCTCCACTGCTTTCCACCCCTGCAAGAGTTAATTCCTCTGGAGTGGTGTGCGGCTATTGGAGATTCAGGTTGCTCATTCCTATTCAGCTGTCTCCTCCCTATTTAAGGCTGGGGAGTCTGTTTCTTTGCTGCCAATAACAGCTTCAGCGTATGCTCCTGCGATTCTTGTCTTTGTGGCAAACCTATTCTTAGCGACCAGAAGTTTGCTGTTTGAGTGGTGTGGAAGTTCCCCCATTGTGCGATTACTACTATCCTTATACTTTATTCCCTCCCGTACACGTTTGTCTCTCCTTTTTGTCTGTGTGCCGTGTGTACGAGTTTTATTTTTTCCCCCTGTCCGTGTTGTTTGTGGGGTTTGTTACGGTGTGTCCAGCCTACTCCAAGGGTGGGGGAGAGGGGGAATAAGAACAAGGCTTGGACAGGAGTCAGGGTCACACTGGGGGCTCGGACCTGACTACCATCAAGCCTACCTCTGAGATAAGGGACAGTGCAGGGCTCCAGTCTGAGGGACAGTAAAGGCGTCCCTATTTCGTCATTTTATATCCCAAGATGCATGTCTCTTCTATGTCCTAGCTTATTATGCCATGATGTTATGATTGGTGGCAAGTAAAAGTGTCATTGACCTGCAGCTGGACTTTCATCAATCAGGAATTGATGTTATATTGCAGCGATATGACATTACTTCTTCTGGAGTGAGAATGTCTTGAACTCTGAAGTGTGCATGATCAGAAGGTATCATGCACCCGTCCTAATCATGCCTGATTCAGAAATGAGCGGTATTGGACATCCCCTTTAAGGCTATATTCACATCACAATGTGTATAGTTGAATTCTATAGTGATGGAGGCCACTACATGGGCCTTCAAGGGTGCACTTATTGATCTTATACGTCCTGGCATTTACCTTTAAGAGACACGAAGCTGGTGAACTTAGTAGAAGTTTCTAGTTGACTTTTTGCACAATGCATTTCTTGATCGGTGCGCGGCACCATAAAGCTTCTGCTCCTTTCCTTTTCACTAATGCAAACATTTCTCATATTTGAAGTGAGGACTATAAAAGAAGACGGCTGATACATTTATAGGAATAGAAATGTATTACAGCTATACATTATTATATATTACAATGCCAGGAAAAATCATAGATTATGACCTTGTGAAGTTCATTGTTAATGCTTTAAATATCCCCCAAGGCCTATAATAATGTGCAATACCTTCACAGGAAACGCTCAGCTAAGATTTGTAACATTGGTGCCTTTAATTCATGATGAGAAATCACAGTTAATCACATTCCTATCTGATGGATATAACAGTAATTGTTTTATAAAATGTAAAAAATAGTAAAAAGATGACATCTTTCAAAAAACGTAATTTTGTGATACTCTCTCCGCGCATGTGTACTCTATATATAGTGTCTATATGTGGCCACCCAGTGGATGTGATGTGTATTGCAGCCAGCTAAAGGTTTTCCAATCTTGTCCTGATAATGTACGGAATTAATATTCTGACAAATTGGAGTCATTATTTTTCCCTATGGGGCTAATAGGCTGGTGGTTGCTGAATAAGCGGGCACTACCATGCTCAGGTGCTCAGCACTGGTAACTAGTGATGAGCGGGCACTACCATTCTTGGGGGCTCAGTACTCGTAACTAGTGATGAGTGGGCACTACCATGCTCGGGTGCTCGGTACTGGTAACTAGTGATGAGCGGGCACTACCATGCTCGGGTGCTTAGTACTGGTAACTAGTGATGAGCGGGCACTACCATGCTCAGGTGCTCAGTACTGGTAAATAGTGATGAGCGGGCACTACCATGCTCAGGTGCTCAGTACTCGTAACTAGTGATGAGCGGGCACTACCATGCTCGGGTGCTCAGTACTGGTAACTAGTGATGAGCGGGCACTACCATGCTCAGGTGCTCAGTACTGGTAAATAGTGATGAGCGGGCACTACCATGCTCAGGTGCTCAGTACTCGTAACTAGTGATGAGCGGGCACTACCATGCTCGGGTGCTCAGTACTGGTAACTGGTGATGAGCGGGCACTACCATGCTCAGGTGCTCAGTACTCGTAACTAGTGATGAACGAGCACTACCATGCTCAGGTGCTCAGTACTCGTAACTAATGATGCATGGTAGTGCCCGCTCATCACTAGTTACCAGTACTGAGCACCCGAGCATGGTAGTGCTCGCTCATCATTTGTTACGAGTACTGAGCACCTGAGCATGGTAGTGCTCGCTCATCACTAGTTACCAGTACTGAGCACCTGAGCATGGTAGTGCCCGCTCATCACTAGTTACCAGTACTGAGCACCCGAGCATGGTAGTGCTCGCTCATCATTTGTTACGAGTACTGAGCACCCGAGCATGGTAGTGCCCGCTCATCACTAGTTACCAGTACTGAGCACCCGAGCATGGTAGTGCCCGCTCATCACTAGTTACCAGTACTGAGCACCTGAGCATGGTAGTGCCCGCTCATCACTAGTTACCAGTACTGAGCACCTGAGCATGGTAGTGCCCGCTCATCACTAGTTACCAGTACTGAGCACCC